>NC_053025.1:135848428-136148428 GCF_003073215.2 Triticum urartu | reverse complement strand
ACTCTTAAAGATTATAATGACTCGTATCAATGACATAATCAGCTAGCGAGCAATAATAAGATATCTCAAACAGCAACACATTGACAAAACAACCATGATATAATATGACAATAGTGGTATCTCGCTAGCCCTTTCTAAGACCGCAAATCATAAGTGCAGAACACCTCCAAAGTTCAAGAAGTGACTAAACATTGTAATTCATGGTAGAAAAGATCCAGTCATGATGCACCCAACATTAGCTACACACAATGCATAAATCATGGCAACTGTGCTCTACTCAGTTTCTGGCGCTTGTTTTAGAAGGTGATGACACAACATAAAAGTAAATAGATAGTCCATTCGCAGAGGGAAGTAGTGATTTGCAGAGGTGCCAGAGCTCAATTCTTAAAATAGAGGTAAATGATTATTTTGAGACATGCACCCTTCTCATTTACTTCATGACCATCAGTTATCAACATCTTCCATGCTAAGCACACTAGTGGCGGTTCCCATGCGATAAAAGTAAAGGTTTACTCCCCCTCCACCATCAATCACACTCCACGGCTTGTCCGAAACAACGGGTGCCATCCATACCAACATCAGTCCCGGGGGAGTTTTGTTTAATTATTTGCCTTCTTGAGTTCGGGACCGGGAATCCCTATCATCGCCCATTTTCTCGTGCGATGGCGAGTAAATAAACACTCGACCTGAGAATAACCCGCTTCGCATGGAAGATATCGACCACCTCCTGTCGTTCCATGAACGATCCAGGCACACAAAATGGATAATTTTTAGAAGTTCTTAGAGGTGGCACATGAAAATTTACTTAGGACGGCAGGGCAATACCGTATATAGGTAGGTATGGTGGACTCATCTGGAATAACTTTGGGTTCAAGGTTTTTGATGTACAAGCAGAATTCCCACTTAGTACAGGCGAAGGCTAATAATTTAGATTGAGAAGCTGCTAGCTAGAGAGCAACACCGATCATAACCATGCATTATGTGTAAGTAACATTGGACACTAGCATGAGTAGGATATGAACACCATGAACATAAATATTATAGAGGCTATGTTGGTTTTTATTCAACTACATGCATGAACATGTACCAAGTCAAGCCACTTGAACATTCAGAGGAGGATACCATATCATAATACTACATCACAATCATTTTAACACAATGTTGATATTCAAGATAAATCATTATCAACTCCCAGCTACTTATGCATGGCATGAGAAACTATAATCTCTAATTGTCATTGCAAACATGTTTAATCATAACGGGCTGAATCATGGATGCTAGGTTAAACATATTTACACAGACAGGACAAGTCGAGTTCATACCAGTTTCTCTCTGCCACGGCAAGTTCATCGAATATCGTCATTATTGCCTTTCAGTTGCACGACCGAATGATATGAAAATAATAATAGTTCAAGAGTGCCATGGACTAAGCTGGAATCTGCAAACATTTTATTCAACAAGAGAAGACAAGGTAAAATGTGCTCTGCATTAGTTCAACAATTATTCAAATGAGAGCCACTCAACATTTTCATCGTGGTCTTCTCCTCGGTACAACTCGAATAAAAAGAAAAGAAATTCAGAGAAACACATTGAAATATTTTTGGAGTTTTTGGTTTTCTTAAACAAGCAATAAAGGGAAAAGAAAAAACGAGAAAACTATTTACATGGGAAAGCTCCCAACAAGCAAAAGAAGAACAAGGAAATCTTTTTGGATTTTCTTTTTAGTACTACTACTAATCATGCATAGGAAGTAAATTAACTACAACTAATTTTTTTGGTTTTTCTAAAGTTTTTCAAACACACAAGAAGAAAGCAAGAAAATAAATCTAAGCATGGATGATATAATGAAAAAGTGTGAACACCGACAAATGGAATAAATAGACATGAATGTAAAGTCGGTGGAAACACGTACTCCCCCAAGCTTAGGCTTTTGGCCTAACTTGGTAGTCGATCAGTAGCCTGGAGGGTAGTAGTCGGCGTGGTAGCTCACGGAGGCTCTCGGTGCGGATGCCTCAGCGCGCCGTGCCGCCACGACTGTTGCATTATGAGCTCGGGCCTCGCTCTCAAGAACAAAATATCTTCCCTTGCTGTTATAATGAAAAAGAGCAGGCGCAGGCAAATATGTGTCCACAATAGATTTTTGGTTAAACGTTAGATTGTAAGTGAAATTATCAACCTTTCCCTTAAGGATCTTGTGTTCTTTCAAAGTGTCAAAATCTAAATACCGCATGGGTAGGATAGGATCAAAGGGCAAAGGCGAAACACCCAGCTCTCGTGCTAAACGCGTGGCATAAATTCCACCATCGAACCAACCACTGTTAGCATTGTGCTGAAGTCTACATGCAATAATCGCTCCAAGGTTATAATTCTTTTTTACCAGTGAGAGCGGTGTGAAGGAGGCTCAAGTCTGGTGCACAAAGTGTGATACAGTCTTGCTTTTCTACTATGCATTTCCCATTAAATAATAAAAAATACCGAATTGCGGGAAAGTGAATGCTCTTTATTCTTCCTTGTCTCATTCCCCTATTTTCACCGTAGCAAAGCCTAGTCAAGAAAGACTCGAACTCAACCGTTGGTGGCTCATCAAGCGAACCCCAAAATGGAAGTTTGCAATGGTAAGCAAAATTCTCTAGTGGAATAGTAAATGGATTGTCATAAAGCATAAACGACACCCTAGACTCACGCAGAAAATATTTAAATCCTTTGACAAATGATTCAGTGAGAAGTTGGTGCTGTTCACACTTATCTGTGAGGTAGGGACCGAGGCCGGCATTGTGAACATATTGCTCAAATTCGCCCTTAATGCCCACACGCACCATATATTCATTGCTAGGCCATAAACATGTCTTGGTGGCGGCATCTCACGTGGAACTTTCACTTGGTTCAACATAAGACCGACGAGAAAAACTGTCACTAGAAGATGCCCCCGAGGATCGTCTCCTTGAAGAACTCCTTCCAAATAGGTTCATCATGTCCGCGTACAATTTTCTGAAAATAAAATTTTTGGGGTGACAAAAATTTGCCAACAAAACTTTATAAGACTCATAGCAACTACTCATAGGGACACATAGAGGCCATAGCAAGCATTCAAACTACTTAGAACACTAAGAATTCAACATGCAAGCACATCTATAGCAGCACCAAGAGTAGATAATTATTCAACGTATAAACCACTAAAACAAAAACTAATTGGAAAAATGGTGGAGTCACATATCAACAATCCCCCGAAATAGTTCCGGAAACGGAGCTTCCAGCAAAGAGATCGAAACCTGCGGGTTTGAGCTCAAGAACACGGGAGAGAGAGCAATGGAGATTTTTTTCTGGAGGTAAGTGATGATGTGGGCTAAAGAGATAAGTGAGGGGGGCCACGTGGGGACCACAACCTACCAGGGCGCGCCAGGGGGTGCTGGCGTGCCCAGGTGGGTTGTGCCCACCTGGTGCACCTCCCTCTGATGTTTATTGCACCAAAAATTCTCAAATATTCAGAAAAAAATCATGTAAAATTTTCAGGACATTCTGAGAACTTTTATTTTTGGGTCATTTTTTATTGCACGGAAAATTTAGAAAACAGACAAAACATGGCATTTTATTTTATTTAACTAATAAAAACAGAAAACAAAAGGTAAGGACAGAAGGTAGTGCTTACTAAATTCATCAACTTCATACCGTTCAAAAATGATCCATTAATAAGATTGATCAAGTCTTATTAACAACCACTTTCGATTAGCATGAAACCGAAGAAATTTCGTAAATCACTAAGTTACCTCAATGGGGATATGCATTTCCCCAACAATAAGCATTTCATATTTCTTTTTGACAGTATGTAGAGGTATTTGACAACTTCCAATAGTGATTGTCGGAGATTTTTCAATAACATTAATACCATTCACTTGGAATTGTTTCTTCGGAAAGTGTACCATATGCTCATTGTCATTAATATGAAAAGTGACCTTGCTTTTATTGCAACCAATAACAGCCCCTGCAACATTCGAGAATGGTCTACCAAGGATAATCGACATGTTGTCGTCCTCGGGCATCTCAAGTATAACAAAGTCAGTTAAAATAGTAACATTAGCAACAACAACGGGCACATCCTCACAGATACCGATAGGTATGGCAGTTGATTTGTCAGCCATTTGCAAAGATATTTCAGTAGGTGTGAGTTTATTCAAGTCAAGTCTTTTATATAAAGAGAAAGGCATAACACTAACACCAGCTCCTAAATCACACAAAGCAGTTTTCACATAATTCTTTTTGATAGAGCAAGGTATAGTTGGTATTCCCGGATCTCCAAGTTTTTTAGGCACTCCATATTTAGAAGTATAATTAGCAAGCATAGTGTAGATTTCAGCTTCCGGTATTTTTCTCTTATTTGAGATGATGTCTTTCATATACTTTGCATAAGGAGGCATTTTCAAGATGTCAGTCAAGCGAGTATGGCAAAAGACTGGCCTCGGCATTTCAGCAAAGCGTTCAAATTCTCATCATCTTTCCTTTTAGTTGACTTGGGTGGAAAATGCATAGGTTTTTTAACCCATGGTTCTCTTTCTTTACCGTGTTTTCTAGCAACAAAGTCTCTTTTGTCATATCTTTTATTTTTAGGTTGTGGGTTATCAAGATCAATAGGAGGTTCTATCTCAACATCATTGTATGGTTCTTTATTGTTTGGTTGAGAGTCTTCATGAACATCATCATTATCTTTTTCATTATCACTAGGTGAGTGTTCATTACCAGACCGAGTTTCAGCATCAGAGATAGAAACTTCGTTTTCATTATCAGGAGGTTTTTCTATTTTAGGTTCACTACAAGTGTGCAAAGTCCTATCATTTTTCTTTTTCTTTTTCTTTCTAGAAGGACTAGGTGCACTCGTGTTATTTCTTTGTGAATCTTGTTCAATTCTTTTAGGGTGTCTGTCGGTGTCAAAACCGGCGGATCTCAGGTAGGGGGTCCCGAACTGTGCGTCTAGGCCGGATGGTAACAGGAGGCAAGGGACATGAAGTTTTACCCAGGTTCGGGCCCTCTTGATGGAGGTAAAACCCTACGTCCTGCTTGATTAATATTGATGATATGGGTAGTACAAGAGTAGATCTACCACGAGATCAGAGAGGCTAAACCCTAGAAGCTAGCCTATGGTATGATTGTTGTTGTGTATCTCTTTTCTATCGACTAGCCTGGCCCTGGTTTATATAATGCACCAGAGGCCTAGGTTAGCAAGAGTCCTTGCCGAATACGCTGGTGGGGAGAAGTCCTTGTCTTGATCGCCAAGTCTTGTGGAATCTTCCTTGTATGCGGCGGCTGTCCGAACTGGCCCATGAGTATACGGCCATGGGGGTCCCCGGCCCAATCTAATAGATCGGGAGACGACGTGGTGAGTACCCCCTAGTCCAGGACACCGTCAGTAGCCCCCTGAACCGGTCTTCAAGTTAGGGACGCTCCTCGATTCTTCCGTACCGTTCTTCATCTTTGGTCGTCGGTCTTGAAAACTGGTTCAACAAATCTTCTCATCTTCAATCTTGAGGATCACTGAAATGCATTCGACGAGTTTATATGTCGGGTATCCAAGGAGCCCCTTTAAGTTTCCGGCCTTTATCAATGCCTTATTATTTTTATGCCACACCTCGGGTTTGAAGTTGTTCCCGGGAGGCAGTGTCCTCTTGCGTCCGAGCTCTAACGCCGGACTGTATTCGAGGTATCTTTTGCAGCCGAGCACCAATGCCGGACTGCTTCCGAGCTCTAACACCGAAATGTATCCAAGCTCAACGCCGGACTGTGTCCAAGCTCCAACGCCGAAATATATCCGAGCTCGAACGCCGAACTGTGTCCAAGCTCCAATGCCGAACTGTATCCAAGGTGTCATATCACCTTGGTTCAAAAAAGTTGAAGGAGTTTAGCCGAGCTTAATGCCGGAAATGCCCTCTATGGAGCCAGCCACTAGCACCCGAGCTTTTATGCCGGGCTGCTTCCGAGGTGGTGCACCACCCCAAATGTGGGCCGATTTTTGTGAATATTTTTTATTGATGCAATTTATTCTCTGCCGAGATATATAGCCAGTAGCCCTCAAGGTGTGTATCGGTCTAAAACCCGAGATGCACCTGAAGGATGACGTAAGACCGCTGATCCCAGTAGCCGCTGAGACTCAAGTTGATTTGCAAAATCGGCTTGAGGATCAAGTCCAAGCTCGGCAGAATACTTCGGGACACTAAAAGCGGCGTGCTCAGTCCTCGAGACTAAGGTTGGGTGCGGCCGACCAACCTGAGGATCAAAATCTCCTCGGAAACTATATTGCACATAAAATTTTCTGCATTGGACAAGCAATGCAGTAGCCCCTGAGACACTGGTCGGGTGGCAACACCAGATCAGGGGATCGATGTGCCCCTTTAATATTTGTAAATAATAAGCCCGAAGCCCAGTAGCCCCCAAGCCTGAATGCGGGCACGGGTGGCCGAATTAAGGATCAATATCCCGAGTAAAATCACAAATTATGTGTAATGATTCTATGTATCCAAGTACTTTACATCATTAATGCTCGGATCCGCATTGTACAAAACTTTGTTGAACGATCATCGGCTTCCTCCTCCTCGGCCAGTAGCCGAGGAGTGTTTGTCCTACTTTATAAAGCCTTTATGAGGGCAAATATTTACGACAAACAAGGCAATCTGGCCATACGGTTTTATAAACAAAGGTACGCAGAGAGATATATTATATTACTGTTTAACGTAATAAATGTCTTCCAAAGAAAATAGTCCCGCTATCGGTTCCTTTCTTTGGGTTGTCATGCTAAGCATGATCATGAAACCTCAGCTCCAATGTAAGATCAAAATATCGAGGATTTAGTTTGGGAGGCCAGTTAATAGCCCCCGGTAGTGTTCGGCGACAGTCGAGGTCAAGCCGTAAACACTTTGGCCATTGTTATGAATGGCCCGTCATTTAACACAGTCATCGGATCGCTGACCAGTTTACACTTATTGTGACAGTCAGTTTTCGGCTTTCTCCACTGAGGTGCTTGACCATGCGAGCTGGAAGCACAATCGCAGTGGTTCTCCCTTTGCACACCTAGCCGAACAAAGCAGAACGTAGGAGGAAAGCCAAGAGCCGGGCAACCCAACTATTGACCGAAGACACAATTCGAAACCGATGCATATATAGCAATATCTGAGAATGTTTTTGCCGAATCCCTAAAGGTGTCCGGCGTTGCACTGCTAGACTAATGCTGGAAAAGCACAAATAGTTTAAAAGTGCCAAAAAGCTTGGAAAACCAAGAAACGTCAGTAAAAAACATGACGTCCGAACAAGATCAAGTGTTCGGTGCCAATCCGAAAATTGGTCTTAGAAAAAGGAAGTCCTTCTGTCGTGCTTTAACATGATACATCATATCTCAAGACTTCGAGCGGGTCAGCCTACGGCTTCAACCTCCTATCCCGAGGGCGGAGTACTTCTCATCAGGCCAGTTTAGCAAACTAAACTCTAGCGGCTTTGAGAGAGAAATTAGGCTCCCCGGCTAGTGACCGCACACTTGTGTCGAAAAAGGAGTGATAAATAATAATAATAAAACTTTGCAACGACTAAGAAGAAGAACACTTATTATAAAACGGCTCAAATAAACTTAAGAGCCCCCAAGTGACTTGGGTAGAAGAATGATTGCATGTACCGAAGTACTTATATCATATCTATGTTCAACCAAACTTTAAACGCGTCTTAACCAACCGTCGGCTTCTCCCTCTTCGGTCAAGGACCGAAAAGTGTTATGTACTCCATCAGTCGAGAATATCGACGGTGTTTCCAATAACCAGGCAATCAGGCCATAAGGCTGTAACAGACAAAGCGTGTTCAGGGAACTTATGCTATATTACTGCGATGTGTAAGAAGCATCTTCGAAGAAAATAGTACCCCCACCGATACCTTTCTTCGGTGCTCATTGTTATTATGAGACTTGTGCAATAGATTTTTTGTACTCATGAGTTCCGTTGTGTGCCGACCATCATTGAAAACTATAAGAGCGCTAGCTTTCGGCTTCACCCAGTCTGAGGTTCGGCTCGGGCGACCCGATCATGACAATCGCAGAGGTGCTCCCTTTACTCCCTAGCCGAACAATCGGGAACGTAGGGGTAAACATAGGAGCGAGGCAACCCAGCTTGCAAATCGCTTAAGTCAATATGGTGCATATTGTGGCGTAATACACGAACAAGGAACGAAGCCGTACAAGTATAATCATATGCAACAGGAAAAGCTTCATGAAGGAAGCCCCCAAATGAATTGGGTATTTGAATTTATGCGTCACAAACAAAGTTTGGACAAGGAAATTTTTTACAAGTAACTTTTTTCCAAAAAAGTATAATGCTTGGTCGAACCGAACACAAGTTAGACATTAAAGCTTTGAGCATGAAAGTGACTTAGCTGGTTAATGTGTTCGGTATTGATGACGCGGTCCGAGCTTGATGCGGGGCAAGGTTCCATCCCCCAAGCTGGTCTCGAGGTGGCGGAGCGGAGAGCTCGACACGCCGAAGTGGTGACATAGCACGGTCAATGCAGACCGGCAGAGTGACGCCGAAGTCCTCGGATCATTTTCCTGTGCACAAAAAATAGTGCAAACGGGATATAATAGTAATAATGATAATTAAAAAAAATCGTTGCATAACAAATAATTTATGCAAAGTGAGTAATAAAAGAAATATGGTCTGGCACCAAAGTCAAAGTCGATGCAGGGCGTCGGCGTGATGCGGTAAAGGCGTGGCAAAGCCTGAATTCATAAGTCGGTCCGAGTTCCGGATGCGGCGTTTGCCGAAGTATGAACGAAGACTGACCGAACCACCACGCGACCGTCGTTAATGCGGCCATCATTTGATAGACCTGTGTACATATGATGGACAGACCAGAGTAATAATTCCTTGGGAAAAATGAACCCAAACAAGCAAAAAGTACTGGGATTGATAACACCTGGTTTATTTGTTGTACCAATCCAAAGGAAGGTGATTCCCAAAATTGGGACTCGATCCGCACATCAATTGCCTGATGGGCGATAAAACGACGGCATAGCAATGTTGGTAAAGGTTGGCTCGCCGAGGCAAAGCCCTCGGTCCAGCTAACGTGACGGAGCTGGTCGGCTAGTGACGCCGAAGTGTCTGGAGTAGGTTGATGAAGAGATGGCGAAGACCCCGGTCTAGCCGAGATGTCGAAGCCTCGATGTCAGCCGATGAGTCGAAGTAGGTCGGCATGATGGACATTAGCTTGAAGAAGCAATAGTGCGGCCCTGCCGATGCAGGTCGTGACGTGGTCGATGCCGGCTTGATGAAGCGACCGTGCGGCGATGCCGGTATGCCCGCTCTGTGTAATCCGTGGGGCGGCGATGTTGGTGATGATTTATCCTTCGCGATGCCGGACTCTTGTTCGGCTTGCCGAGATGATGATCCAAAGAAGTTGAGCTCGGCTCAACAAAGTGACGCCGTGTTTAGCGCAGGTCGGAAGCCGTGGAGTAATATTGCCGGACTAGTTTGACACCAGTATGATGTTGAAGATCATGTTAAAAAGATTTTAAAGTTAGTGGGATGTGTTCGGGAACAAAACACAATACCCCATACAAAACTTCCTTCAAAAGGGATGTCCGAAATCCCGTCCATAAAAAAGATGAACTCGGATCGGATTCGTTTTCGCGCAGAAAACAGATCTGAAAAGTGATGCACTAATCGGAAGGTTCCCGGAGTTTGGACGGTCGGATCGAGCTGATATTTGGAGAGGTGGTAGATATAGGAATTCCGCAGCTGATCAACGGTTGGATCTTCCAAAGGACGTCCGAGCTAGAAGCTGGACACCACGCCCTAAACTCATCCAAATTCCCGTCCAAATTTGACAGGGCTCCGGTATATCGTGGATTGCCAGAGATTCCTACATCGGAACTCGACGAAATTTTCCAAGGTTGTTATAGACTCAATTCCGTACAATTCCACCAAAGCGATCGTCAAAGAGATACTCGAGAAGGTGGTGGCGGCAGATACGAGTTTGCTGTCCAAAAAAAACAGCACGGTCGCTTGAGGGCAATGTTGACGTTGAGCCCCCGAGCTCCATAGATGATTCCTCTGTGATCTTGATAGAGATCGGAGTTGATTTTTGACGAAGGCCCTCGTCCGAACATGGTGATCCGAACACGGGGCGCAATTCTTGGTCGAACCAAGGTGACCAGTCGAGCTGGTGACGAAGATGCCGAAGTCGCAGTTGATCTGCAGGCGAGCCATCGATCCTTTTGTCAATCACACAGCGGAACTCTCAATGAAAGCACCAATGTCGGTGTCAAAACCGGTGGATCTCGGGTAGAGGGCCTGAACCTGGGTAAAACTTCATGTCCCTTGCCTCCTGTTACCATCCGGCCTAGACGCAAAGTTCGGGACCCCCTACCCGAGATCCGCCGGTTTTGACACCGACAGTGTCCCTCAGGATAAAGTGGTTCCTGAGTCATTTTACCTCCTCTAGTTGCAACTCTAACAGCGAAGTCATGCATATTGTTATTCATTTCATCAAGCAATTCTCTTTGAGATTTAGCAACTTGTTCTAACTGAGTTTGAACCATAGAAGCATGCTTTCCAACACCTCTAACATCATTTGAAATTCTAAACAACAAGTCACTCAAGCGAGCAATCATATCAGAATTGTATTTCAGTTGTTTCATAACATTTGCAAAGAAGTGATCTTGTTTTTTAATATAATTTTCAAACTCATAAAGGCATTGTGTAACATCCCAAATTTTCAATTTGGAATATTATACATTAGATCATCAATGCATATCATATTTTATTTTGCATTTTGGTTGATCCTAGAAATTCTACTCAACTCAATGACCCATGGAGAGAGTTGGGGATTTCGTTATTTTCATATTTGAGTTTTCTCAAATTTTGAGAATAGGATCATTTGATTTTATTTATTTTATCATCAATTATTTCTATTACAAAAATATGAGAGAGGGAATAAAATGACTTTCCCAAAATACAGAAATATTGAGGATTTACTAATAAAATCAAATAAGTTTTATCTCGGAGTTTTTTGGTGTTTTTTTTAATTTAGGAAAATGTGCGTTTTTCAAAATTGCATTTAGGTCCCAAATAAATGTTCACCTTGTGCGGCTTGATTTTAGAAGCCCGCGAAAATTTATTTCGGAATTTTTGGAGTCCGTTTAGTATTTCTTTTTATTTTTCTTCCAAGTGAAATAATTAAAAAAATGAACCGAGCTAACCGGGCCGTGTCCGTCCGGGACTCTGGCCCGGCAGGCTTTAAAAGCCGGGGCAGCCCACCCGGGCAAACCCTAGCCCCGAGCCGCCCCGCCCCACGCGCCGCCGCCGCTTCCCACCGCCGCTGCCGAATTCCGCGCGCCGAGGTTCACCGCGCCTCGACTTCCGTGCCATCGTTTTTTTAAATATAGATCGGTTTTTTCGTCGGTTTTTTTTAGTTTCGGTTTTTTTAAATAGTTCAGTTTTTCCGGTTTATTTAAATAGCGAGCGTTCGTCCGTTCGTTCGTTCTAGCGAACGTTCGTCATTTTTCTTTTTCTCGGATTAAATCCGCGATTTTTCTGATCGCGATTCCTGATCCGATTTTCGTTTTAGTATAACTTTTCGCTCGTTTATCGGAATCAGGCGATTCAAGCGCCTAGAGTTTCGTCTCGAAACCCTCTATCCGTTTAACCAACTTAAACAAAGATTTTGCTACTGTAAAATTTGCCCTAGATCCAGATTACTAGAACGAAGTTGTTTTCTTTCGCCGTTTGACTTTCGTTGCTCCGTTCGATTTGACTCTTTTTGCCAACCGGAGTTCTTAAGTTGAACCTTCTGGTTAGATATCTTATTTGAGTTTTACCCATGCATTAGATGATTACTTATTGTATGCTTGTTTGTTTGTCTGCGATAGAATACCCGGAGTGCGCCGCTTGTTACTTCGAATCTCTAGGTTTCGCAGATCATCAGCAAGACAAGTAACACTTTGATCATACCTTTTCTACAACCCAGTTTTATTGCATTAGATCAATCCTCACACATTGCATGATTAGGATCTAATTAAATTGTGGGATGGGAAGTAGTTGAGGTAGAACCTATTACCTGTTTATTATCAAACCTTTGGGAGTTACTTCTACGTTTGCTTATTATGCCATGCTATGCTAGTAGACGTGGATTGGGTGAGTGATATCCATGACAGATGTGAGTTTTGTTAATTAATGGTTTATCTAAGGTGGCAACTTAAACACACATCTGGGTGGATTGAGGCACTTGGGTATTCCAGGACTTGCCTGTTTTCTTTTGGACCGCCACCCAGACTCAAAGGGATCATGAGACTATTCATACTAGAAACTTCCGTGTGCAGCCACAAGCTATTATGGGCTCTAGCATAGTTGACTAAGTTGTGTGAACTCTTAGTGGTAGATTAGCAGATGTAGGGGATGTAGGTGGTACGGTCTACCCGATCGTAAGGTGCTAGCGCTTCTAAAAGACTATGTCTCGGTCATCCGTCTTCTTAAACACCATGTAGTGCGAGAAACCAAACGGAGGCGATCGAGTCTTATGGGGAAAAGTGCGCAAACCTCTGCAGAGTGTAACAAACTAATCATGGTTAGCCGTGTCCCCGGTTATGGACATCTTGAGTATCTAGTACTTGGATTATCATGTGAATCTCAACATGTTACTCTAAATTAATTTTGTTGGGTTTTGTTTAATGATGATGCTTAATTGGGATTGAGAATGCTGTCAACCATTCTTAATGTTTAACAACTACCATGATAGTTAAATAAATTTATTCCTTTGCAGTAGAGAAAAATTGGTTTTATGCAAAACTGTAACCATAGAGCTTTCCACCAGCCAAATATGCATATAGTATAGCTGTTTCATTCCATTACTCTCTACGTGTTACCTTGCCAGCATATTCCATGTGCTGACCCGTTTTCGGGCTGCAACGTTAATGTTGCAGACTTTTTAGATGACGATTAAGGAGTTTTTAGGTTGTGGTTCTATACTCAGTGATGCCGTTGGAGTTGATGGACTCACTTATCTTCCAAGCCTTCCGCTGTTATCGTTATTAGATGGCCTTAAGCCATATTTATTGTAATAAGTTCTCTTATGAGACACTCGATGTAATAAGTGTGTGATTCCTACTCTGCTATAAATCCTCCTAGTACTGTGTGGTGTCAGCATTACTGATCCAGGGATGACATCGGAGCACAGAGATCAGACTGTTTGAGGTCTGGTCGCTACAGAGATGGTATCAGAGCACACACTGACTGTAGGACACGACCACTAAGCTAAAGACCTAGATCACTTTCCACTCTCTTCTTTTCTGACCTCTCATCTTTTCTACTCTTTTAGGATGGCGGATGCAAGGAATAAGTTCACACAACCGGATGAAGATACACCCTTTGGACGACACTTGAAGGAAGTCACTAGATACCTGAACATAGGATTACCAAGCTTCACGGGAACCTACAACGCCACTTTACCTGAAGAAAAGCGCTGGATGATTCAAGTTCAAGTTCCAGGAAGGACATTCATGCCCGTCACTGAGCCATAGAGTTTTCTTTTGATGCACCAACTTGGAGTCTAGGAAAGAGCATGGCAGCTCACATCGCCATGGGACACATTGGAGAAGTCTACCGCAAGGATCTCAAGGATACTATCTACCAGATTTGTGGGTGCCGAGATGAGCACTGGGAGATGATCAGCACCAGGAAGGATAGATCAATCGCAGCTTTTATCCAGGAGTTAAACCAGAACATTCGATGACAGGAGAACCAGATGTGCGCCGACATGATAGATGAAGACGAAGAACCAGGAGACTAAGACTAGAATCAAGGAACTGGAGGAAGAACTGAAGGATACACGTGAAGATTATGAGGAGGAAATTGAAGTATTGGTGGAGAAAAATGACGACCCGATCAAGAAGATTGGAATATTTATGGGAGGCCCTATGCCAGTAGATGAAGACGAAGAACCCAAGGAGATTAGCCTGGAAGACTACATCATCATCGATGGCACCGACTCGGAACCAGATAGTAGCGATGATGACTATGTTGATGAAGCTGGAGCAGATATCATGGAGTCTGCAACCGAAGAATATTTCTAGTAGACCACCTCATCAGTAGTAGTAGTCCACCATGTAAATATAGTAGTCCGAGCACTTTTGCGATAGATAGATCGATTGTATGCCCTTGTTTGATTGAATGAAGTAAATTGTTTGCTTTTGCCTCATGTGCATATGGGTAGTGTTTTCTCTTTAGACCCCCTATATTCTTATATCTCATCTTTTCTAAACCCTCAGATGCCTCCGAGATGTGACCCCGGATTTGCCTTTCCACCGGAGCTCACCCAGTTGATCCAGCAGCGGAACACATTGATGCAGTTGCTAGTCCAGAATCAGAATCAGGGGAACAACAACAACAACAACCCACCACCACCACCACCACCTGTTGACCACTTAGCCCGTTTTCTTAGGCTGAATCTGCCGGTGTTTTGTAGTAGCACCGAGCCGATAGTAGCAGATGATTGGCTCCGCAAGATAGCTAGGGAGTTGACCACAACAGGATGCACAGATGCGGAGAAGGTGAAGTTTGCCGCACATCAGTTAGAAGGACCAGCAGCATCATGGTGGGAGAATTTCACAGCCACTTTCCCAATCGACACTGTCACATGGGACTAGTTTCAACAGGCTTTTTGTACTGCCCATGTTTCAGCAGGAGCTATGGCCATGAAGAAGCGTGAGTTTCGCAACTTGCGCCAAGGAGGACGGATAGTTGGCCAGTATGTGGAGGAATTTAGTAAGTTAGCACGTTATGCACCAGATGACGTTGCTACGGATGCAGCTAAGCAGGAGAAGTTTCTGGAAGGACTGAATGATGAGTTGAGCATGCAGTTGATGGTAGCCACCTTCAACAACTACCAGGAGTTGGTAGATCGTGCTCTTATGATTGAAGGCAAGCAACAACAAATTGAGAATCGCAAGAGGAAGTATGGACAAGGAAAGTACACTTCAGGAGCTCAGTAGAAGCCACGTTTTACCCCTAGACCGGGAGGACATTTTCAGCATACCCATGGAGGAGGTAGCTCGCACAATCACAATGGCACCAAGAATGGAAATGGCAATGGAGGAAGCAACGGCCAGAACCGCACCAACCCATCAACCCGAGCCAAGAAGGACTTGAGTCAAATCACTTGCTTTAAGTGTCAGAAGACCGGACATTATGCCAATGAATGTCCTGAAGGCCAAAATGGCAATGGAAGTTCTGGGAAGAAGCCGAACCCTTTCAATAGGGGACAGGTGAACCACGTTAGCATGGAGGAGGTTGAAGCTCAGCCCGATGCAGTAATAGGTAAGTTTTTGGTTAAGTCATTTACTGCACTCGTTCTTTTTGATATTGGTGCATCGCATTCATACATATCAAGGGGATTTGTGGATAAGTATAACCTACCAACCCAAGCCCTTAGGTCACCCATGTTAGTAACCTCGCCTGGAGCAGAGTATGTGGCTAGTCTATGGTGTGATCGGTTACCATTAAGGATTGGTAACTATGTTTTTCCCTCAGACCTAATAGTATTGGAATCCCAAGGATTGGATGTGATATTAGGCATGATTGGTTATCAAAGTATGAAGGGAATATTGAATGTGCTAGTAAGTCAATTTTGCTTACCACCCCAGAAGGGAGAAGGATCAAGTATGTATCCCGACATGTGCTAAAGAGGACTCAAGTAAATTGCCTAACAGGAGTTGTGCAGGAGGAAGTACCAGTGGTAAGGGATTTCCCTGAAGTATTTCCAGAAGAGTTGACAGGCATTCCACCGGATAGAGATATTGAGTTTTTGATTGAGCTATTGCCAGGCACAGGGCCAATATCAAAGAGACCATATAGGATGCCAGCAAAGGATTTGGTGGAAATTAAGAAGCAGATTAAGGAGTTACTGGATAAAGGATATATTCGCCCAAGTTCTTCACCTTGGGGATCGTCAGTACTTCTAGTGGAGAAGAAGGATGGATTGTTAAGGATGGTTGTTGATTATCGAGGATTGAATGAAGTAACGATCAAGAACAAGTACCCACTACCAATGATCAACGATCTGTTTGATCGATTGCAAGGAGCTAAGGTATTTTCCAAGATCGATCTGCGATCAGGATACCACCAGTTGAAGATTCGACAACAGGATATACCTAAGACAGCTTTTACCACCAGGTATGGGCTGTATGAGTATACCGTTATGTCATTTGGTCTGACTAACGCACCTGCCTATTTTATGAACATGATGAACAAAGTGTTTATGGAGTTTTTGGATAAGTTCGTCATAGTGTTCATTGATGATATCCTGGTTTATTCGAAGAATGAAGAGGAGCATAAGGAGCATTTGCGTTTGGTACTTGGAAAGCTTAGAGAACATCAATTATATGCCAAGTTCAGCAAATGTGAGTTTTGGTTGAAGGAAGTAGGATTCCTCGGACACGTTATATCTGGAGAAGGTATAGCAGTTGATCCCACTAAAGTTGATACCGTGACCAAGTGGGAAGCTCCAACAACAGTTGGAGAGATCCGGAGTTTTCTTGGACTCGCAGGATACTACCGGAGATTTATTGAGAATTTCTCAAGGATTGTGAAGCCTATGACTGAGTTGTTGAAGAAGGATACCAAGTTCATATGGACAGAGGAATGTGAGGCTAGTTTCCAGGAGTTGAAGAAATGCTTAGTTACCTCACCAGTGTTGATTTTGCCAGACCAGACCAAAGATTATGAGGTGTATTGCGACGCTTCACGTCGAGGACTTGGAGCAGTGCTTATGCAGGAAGGGAGAGTTGTTTCATATGCCTCAAGACAACTGAAGCCTCATGAGTTAAATTATGCTACGCATGATTTGGAATTAGCAGCCGTAGTGCATGCATTGAAAACATGGAGACATTTCCTCATTGGAAACCACTGTGAGGTGTATACGGATCATAAGAGTTTGAAGTACATTTTCACCCAGAAGGAGTTGAATCTTAGAAAAAGGAGATGGTTGGAGCTTATCAAGGATTATGATATGAGATTGCATTACCACCCCAGAAAGGCTAATGTAGTAGCTAATGCATTAAGCCGTAAGAGCCATGTCAACACGTTAATGACGGGAGAAATACTAAGGGAGCTAGCAGAAAATCTTCGTGAACTATGTTTGGAAATAGTTCCGAGAGGCTATGTAGCAGCATTGGAGATTCAGTCAACTTTGATGGATAGAATCAGGGAAGCTCAGAAAACTGACAAAGAGATTGCCGCTATAAAGGAGAAACTGAGCAAAGGAAAAGCTAAAGGATTTCGTGAGGATGAGCACAACACCCTATGGTTTGAAGACCGTGTTTATGTGCCCAATGACCCAGAGATTAGGAAGTTGATTTTGCAAGAGGCACACGATTCACCATATTCAATTCACCCAGGAAATACCAAGATGTATTTGGATTTGAAAGATATTTTCTGGTGGACTGGAATGAAGAAGGATATTGCGGAGTATGTAGCAGTTTGTGATGTATGTCAGAGAGTAAAGGCAGAGCATCGGAAGCCAGCAGGATTGTTACAACCATTGCCAATACCCGAATGGAAGTGGGATAAGCTAGGCATGGATTTTATCACGGGATTTCCCAGGACTCGTTTAGGCTATGACTCGATATGGGTTGTAGTCGATCGATTGACGAAAGTAGCTCATTTCATCCCAGTAATGACCACTTACACCAGTGCTAAGTTGGCAAAGATATACATGACCAGGATCGTATGTCTGCATGGAGTTCCAAGGAGTATCGTATCAGATAGAGGAACCCAGTTTACCTCAAAGTTCTGGAAGCTGTTGCACGAAACTTTGGGAAGCAGGCTAGAATTCAGTACAACTTTTCATCCACAGACAGATGGACAGTCCGAGAGAGTCAATCAGATTTTGGAGGATATGCTGAGAGCTTGTGCGCTAGATTACGGATCTAGTTGGGACGATAATTTGCCATATGCAGAGTTCTCTTACAACAACAGTTACCAAACCAGTTTAAAGATGGCCCCTTTCGAAGCATTGTACGGAAGGAGGTGCAGGACACCGTTATCATGGGACAAAGTTGGAGACCGCCAGTTGTTTGGACCTGACTTGATTAAAGAGTCTGAACAGAAGGTGAAGTTGATTCGCGATAGGCTCAAGGTAGCCCAGTCCAGGCAGAAAAGTTATGTAGATTCTAAATGCAAGGAGACAGTTTACGAAGTCGGAGATAGAGCTTATCTTCGAGTATCTCCACTTCGGGGAACAAAGCGTTTTGGAGTTAAAGGGAAGTTAGCGCCATGATTTGTAGGACCGTATCGAGTTTTGGAGCGTATGGGAGAAGTGGCCTACAAGTTGGAATTGCCCGAAGGATTGTCAGGAGTTCATGATGTGCTCCACGTTTCTCAGTTAAAGAACTGTCATGCGGAGATGGCTGACATACCCTTGAGAGAAACAGTGCCATTGGAAACAATTCAGTTGGATAACGATTTGACCTACGAGGAGAAACCAGTTAAGATCCTCGAATTTGCCAGCCGAGTTACCCGCAGCAAAGTTATCAAGTTTTGCAAAGTTCAGTGGAGCCACCACACAGAGGATGAAGCCACCTGGGAACGAGAGGAAGATTTACTCAAGGACCACCCTCACCTATTTTCTAGCCAACCCGAATCTCGAGGGCGAGATTCATCTTAAGGGGGGTAGGTTTGTAACATCCCAAATTTTCAATTTGGAATGTTATACATTAGATCATCAATGCATATCATATTTTATTTCGCATTTTGGTTGATCCTAGAAATTCTACGCAACTCAATGACCCACAGAAAGAGTTGGGGATTTCGTTATTTTCATATTTGAGTTTTCTCAAATTTTGGGAATAGGATCATTTGATTTTATTTATTTTATCATCAATTATTTATATTACAAAAATATGAGAGAGGGAATAAAATGACTTTCCCAAAATAGAGAAATATTGAGGATTTAATAATAAAATCAAATAAGTTTTATTTCGGAGTTTTTCTGTGTTTTTTTTAATTTAGGAAAAATGTGCGTTTTTCAAAATTGCATTTAGGTCCCAAATAAATGTTCACCTTGTGCGGCTTGATTTTAGAAGCACGTGAAAATTTATTTCGGAATTTTTGGAGTCCGTTTAGTATTTATTTTTATTTTTCTTCTGAGCAAAATAATTAAAAAAAATGAGCCGACCTAACCGGGTCGTGTCCGTCCGGGACTCTGGCCCGGCAGGCTTTAAAAGCCAGGGCAGCCCACCCGGGCAAACCCTAGCCTCGAGCCGCCCCACCCCACGCGCCGCCGCCGCTTCCCGCCGCGCGCCGAGGTTCGCCGCGCCTCGACTTCCGTGCCATCGGTTTTTTAAAATATAGATCGGTTTTTCCGTCGGTTTTTTTAGTTTTGGTTTTTTTAAAATAGATCGGTTTTCTGGTTTATTTAAATAGCAAGCGTCCGTCCGTTCATTCGTTCTAGCGAACATTCGTCGTTTTTCTTTTTCTCGGATTAAATCCACGATTTTTCTGATCGCGATTCCTGATCCGATTTTCGTTTTAGTATAACTTTTCGCTCGTTTATCAGAATCAGGCGATTCAAGCGCCTCCTCGAAACCCTCTATCCGTTTAACCAACTTAAACAAAGATTTTGCTACTGTAAAATTTGCCCTAGATCCAGATTACTAGAACGAAGTTGTTTTCTTTCGCCGTTTGACTTTCGTTGCTCCGTTCGATTTGATTCTTTTTGCCAACCGGAGTTCTTAAGTTGAACCTTCTGGTTAGATATCTTATTTGAATTTTACCCATGCATTAAATGAGTACTTATTGTATGCTTGTTTGTTTTTCTGTGATAGAATACCCGGAGTGCGCCGCTTGTTACTTCGAATCTCTAGGTTTCGCGGATCATCAGCAAGGCAAGTAACACTTTGATCATACCTTTTCTACAACCCAGTTTTATTGCATTAGATCAATCCTCACACATTGCATGATTAGGATCTAATTAAATTGTGGGATGGGGAAGTAGTTGAGGTAGAACCTATTACCTGTTTATTATCAAACCTTTGGGAGTTACTTCTACGTTTGCTTATTATGCCATGCTATGCTAGTAGACGTGGATTGGGTGAGTGATATCCATGACAGATGTGAGTTTTGTTAATTAATGGTTTATCTAAGGTGGCAACTTAAACACACATCTGGGTGGATTGAGGCACTTGGGTATTCCAGGACTTGCCTGTTTTCTTTTGGACCGCCACCCAGGCTCAAAGGGATCATGAGACTATTCATACTAGAAACTTCCGTGTGCAGCCACAAGCTATTATGGGCTCTAGCATAGTTGACTAAGTTGTGCGAACTCTTACAGTGGTAGACTAGCAGATGTAGGGGATGTAGGTGGTACGGTCTACCCGATCGTAAGGTGCTAGCGCTTCTAAAATACTATGTCTCGGTCATCCGTCTTCTCAAACACCATGTAGTGCGAGAAACCAAACAGAGGCGATCGAGTCTTGTGGGGAAAAGTGCGCAAACCTCTGTAGAGTGTAACAAACTAATCATGGTTAGGCGTGTCCCCGGTTATGGATATCTTGAGTATCTAGTACTTGGATTATCATGTGAATCTCAACATGTTACTCTAAATTAATTTTGTTGGGTTTTGTTTAATGATGATGCTTAATTGGGATTGAGAATGCTGTCAACCATTCTCAATGTTTAACAACTACCATGATAGTTAAATAAATTTATTCCTTTGTAGTAGGGAAAAATTGGCTTTACGCAAAACTGTAACCATAGAGCTTTCCACCAGCCAAATATGCATATAGTATAGCTGTTTCATTCCATTACTCTCTACGTGTTACCTTGCCAGCATATTCCATGTGCTGACCCGTTTTCGGGCTGCAACGTTAATGTTGCAGACTTTTCAGACGACGATTAAGGAGTTTTTAGGTCGTGGTTCTATACCCAGTGATGCCGTTGGAGTTGATGGACTCACTTATCTTCCAAGCCTTCCGCTGTTATCGTTATTAGATGGCCTTAAGCCATATTTATTTTAATAAGTTCTCTTCTGAGACACTCGATGTAATAAGTGTGTGATTGCTACTCTGCTATAAATCCTCCGAGCACCGTTTGGTGTCAGCATTACTGATCCAGGGATGACACCGGAGCACAGAGATCAGACTGTTTGAGGTCTGGTCGCTACACATTGACTAGGATGCATATTGTGAGGATTATCATTATCATTGAACTTCATTAGAGAATTTACCTCTACCACCTTAGGTAGTGGTGGTGTATTAAGCCCATGTGTTTCTTCAATAGGAGGTAAATTTTTAACATCCTCAGCTTTAATACCTTTTTCCTTCATAGATTTCTTTGCCTCTTGCATATCTTCAGGACTGAGATATAATATACCCGTCTTCTTCAGAGTAGGTTTAGGTGGTGGTTCAGGAATAGTCCAATCATCATAATTTTTCAATATGTTATTCAATAATTCTTCAACTTGTCCAACAGTTCATTCCCTGAAAACACAACCAACACAACTATCTAGGAAGTCCCTAGAAGCATCGGTTAGTCCATTATAGAAGATAACAAGATTTCATTTTTCTTAAGAGGATGATCAGGCAAAGCATTAAGTAACTAGAAAAGCCTCCCCCAAGCTTGTGGGAGAGTCTCTTCTTTGCTTTGCACAAAGTTAAATATTTCCTGTAAGGCAGCTTGTTTCTTATGAGCAGCAAAATATTTTTCAGAGAAGTAATAAATCATATCCTGGGGACTACGCACACAACCAGGAGCAAGAGTATTGTACCAAGCTTTAGCATCACCTTTTAATGAGAAAGGAAATAATTTGATAATAAAGTAATAGCGACTTTTCTCATCGTGAGAAAAAAGGGTGGCTATATCATTCAACTTAGTAAGATGTGCCACAGCAGTTTCAGTTTCATAACCATGGAAAGGATCAGATTCAACCAGAGTGATTAACTCTAGGTCAACAGAGAATTCATAATCCTTATCATCAATAAAGATAGGTGAAGTAGCAAACTTAGGATCACACATCATTCTAGCATTCAGAGATTTTTCTTTATACTTGTGTAATAATTTATCTAGGTCATCTCTATCATTGCAAGCAAGAATATCTCTAGTTGCTTCTTCACTCATAACATAACCTTTCGGTACCTTAGGCAATTCATATCTAGGAAGGCTAGTTCTAGCAGGTGTTTCAGTAGATTCAGTTTCAAGCTCATCATCAGATTCAACAACATCATGTTGTATAACTCTAGCAATTTGTTTATCAAGAAATTCACCAAGTGGCACACCATCATTATCAAGCAAGGTACTAGCATCATCATAAGCATCACTCATAGTAGAAGTAGCATCATCAATAACTTGCGACATATCATAATTAATAGCATGTGGTGGTGTTGCTAGTTTATTCATAACAGAAGGTGAATCTAAAGCAGAACTGGATGGCAGTACCTTACCTCCCCTCATCCTTGAGGGAAATATCTTAGTCATTGGATCCTTCAGATTCTTCATAGTGATAATATGATAATAATCCCAAGTGACTCAACAAATATAGCTATGCTCCCTGGCAACGGCGCTAGAAAAAGGTCTTGATAACCCACAAGTATAGGGGATCGCAACAGTTTTCGAGGGTAGAGTATTCAACCCAAATTTATAGATTCGACACAAGGGGAGCCAAAGAATATTTGAAGGTATTAGCAGCTGAGTTGTCAATTCAACTACACCTGGAGATTAATTATCTCCAGCAAAGTGATCAGTAGCGAAGTAGTTTGATAGTTTTGATAGTAGTGACAGCAGCAATAGTAACAGTAATAGTGATAGCAATAATTTTGTAGCAAGTGTAACAGTGATGATAGCAGTAGTAACTTAGCAGAAACAATATGGAAACGTTTGTAGGCATTGGATCGGTGACTTGTTGGATGATATCCATCATGTGACAGTTATAACCTAGGGCAATACAACACTAGCTCCAGTTCATCGATATAATGTAAGCATGTATTTCGTAAATAGTCATACATGCTTTATTAAAAAAACTTGCATGACATCTTTTGTCCTACCATCCCGTGGTAACGAGGTCCATATTGGAAACTAAGGGATATTAAGGCCTCCTTTTAATAGAGAACCAGAACAAAGCATTAACACATAGTGAATACATGAACTCCTCAAACCACGGTCATCACCGAGAGTGGGCCCGGTTGTTGTCACTCCGGGGTTGTCGGATCATAACACATAGTAGGTGACTATAACTTGCAAGATTGGATCTAGAACATGAATATAATGATGATAACGTAAATGGTTCAGATCTGAAATCATGGCACCCGGGCCCAAAGTAACAAGCATTAAGCATGGCAAAGTCATAGCAACATCAATCTAAGAGCATAATGGATACTAGGGATCAGACCCTAACAAAACTAACTCGATTACATGATGAATATCATCCAACTCCTCACTGACCAGCGAGCCTATGAAGGAATTACTCACTCCCGGTGGGGAGCATCAAGGAATTGGCGATGGAGAAGGGTTGGTGATGACGAAGAACGAAGATCCCCCTCTCTGGAGCCCCAAACAGACTCCAGATCTGCCCTCCCGAGGAAGAACACGGCTTGGCGGCGCCTTGATAACCCACAAGTATAGGGGATCAATTGTAGCCTCTTTCGATAAGTAAGAGTGTCGAACCCAACAAGGAGCTAAAGGTAGGCCAAATATTCCCTCAAGTTCTATCAACCACCTATACAACTCTACGCACACTTAATGTTCGCTTTACCTAGAAGAAGTATGAAACTAGAAGTACTTTGTAGGTGTTTTTGGATAGGTTTGCAAGATAATAAAGAGCGCGTAAATAAAAACTAGGGTCTGTTTTAGGTAAAGAAGAAATAAAGTTAGTATAGCGAGTGTGGAAAAGTGGTGGTAGGAGTTGTGAAATTGTTCCTAAGCAATTGACTACTTTACTAGACCGATAACAAGTTTTATGTGGGAGAGGCCACTGCTAGCATGTCATCCCTGACATGGAATTCTATGCAATTATGATTGGAAATATTAGCAAGCATCCGCAACTACTAACGTTCATTAAGGTAAAACCCAACCGTAGCATTAAGATATATTGGTCCCCCTTCAATCCCGTATGCATCAATTTCTATGCTAGGTTGAAACTTCTATCACTCTTGCCCTCCAATACATAGTCCTATCAACATACAACTAACCCTATGGTGTGATCCACGTGCGCGCTCATATGATGGGCACCAAAGGACAGCAACATAACCACAAGCAAATTAAACCAATCATAGCAATTCACCAATTACCGATAGGACAACGAAAATCTACTCAGACATCATAGGATGGCAACACATCATTGGATAATAATATGAAGCATAAAGCACCATGTTCAACTAGAGGGTACAACGGGTTGCAGGAGAGTGGACAGCTGTAGATAGATGTGGGAAGGTGATGAAGATGTTGGTGAAGATGATGGAGGTGTTGGTGTAGATTGCGGTGACGATGATGGCCCCGGCGGCGTTCCGGCGCCACCGGAAGAGAGGGCGAGAGGGCCCCCCTTGTTCTTCTTCTTCTTCTTCCTTGACCTTTGTAGCGACCCAACCTCAGACGGTCAAGTCTCTGTGCTTAAGTGTCATACCTGGATTGGTATGCTGACACACACAGTACTCGAGGATTTATAACAGAGGTAAATCACATGTATAAATACGATTACCTCAATCCAAATAGCGGAAGTAACAACAAGGTTGTGGATTCCCATCAACACCAACGGCAAAGTTGAGTGTAGAAATCGTAACCCTAACATATCACTTACTCGTCGTAAGAAGTCTTGCAACATGAGACATTGCAGCCACAGAGGGTCAGTACATTGAATGTACTGGCAAATTCACACCAGAGGATAATGATGAATAATAGCTATCACTACATGCATATTTGGCTGGTGGAAAAGCTCTATGGTTATAATTTTTGCGAAAAGCCAATTTTTCCCTTCTGCAAAGGAATATAATTTATTTAACTACAAAGTTGGTTGAAAATATTGAGAAGGTTCTTCCAACTCAATCCCAAATTAACATCAATAACCCAACAAATTATTTAAGTAACGTGATGAGATCAATATGATAATCCAAGTACCAGATACTCAAGATGTCCATAACTGGGGACACGGCTAACCATGATTAGTTTGTACACTCTGCAGAGGTTTGCGCACTTTTCCCCACAAGACTCGATCGCCTCCGTTGAATTTCTCGCACTACATGATGTTTGAGAAACGGATGACCGAGACACAATATTTCATAAACATTAACTCTCTACTCCGGGCAGACCATACCAAACCTACAACCCACTACCTGCTAATCCACCTCTTCAAGAGCTTCACATAACTTACTCAACTATGCTAGAGCCCATAATAGCTTGTGGCTGCACAAGGAAGTTTCTAGCATGAATAATATTATGATCCCTTTAAGCCTGGGTGGCGGTCCATAGGAAGATCACACGGGTACTCCGGGATTTCCAAAAATACAGGCAACACTGGGTACTCCAGGTGCCTCAATCCACCCAGATGTGTATTTAAGTTGCCACCTTAAGTTGAACCATTAATTAACAATCTCACATCTGTCATGGATTTCACTCACCCAAACCACGTCTACGAGCATAACATAGCAATATAAGCAACGCGTAGAAGTAACTCCCAAGGGTTTGAATATAACAGGGCAATAGGTTCTACCTCATCAACTACTTCCCAACCCACATGTTAATGACATCCTAACCATGTAGTGTTTGAGGATTGGAACTAATGCATAAAAACTGGGTGATAAAGGGGTATGATCAAAGTGTGAACTTGCCTGCAATGTTGATGAAGATGATTCGCACTCATAACTCTTGATAGATCTACTCATCACACTCTGGTCAATCTATCGTACGCAAGCAATAGAACCACACATAAGCAATCACTCAAAAGATCAGAAAGAACAAAGAGGACGATTCGAAAAACACCAAAACCAAGAAAATAAATCTTGCAACATAAAACAATTTCTAACAGTACCAAAATTATATGAATTTGGTCTTATCAGAAAGTTTAGGTTAAGAGCTTCGATTGGCAAAAAGAATCAACTCAAACGGAGCTATGAAACTCAAGTTATGATCAAACAAAGTTTGAATTCAAATCTGTTCTAATTCAAATTTTAAACTTTCAAAAACATGTTTGAGTTGGATTACTGGATAGAGGAGATCATAATGAAGAAGTGGGCATTGGTTTCGTTGGATTTGGACAAACGAGTAAAGAGTAATGATCGTTTGAAGAACAGGGACTATTCTGTAAATAAACTATTCACAAAAGGGTCCTTGGCTGAAATTAAAAGAAAAAGAAAAACTCCACTATACGAACGTTCGCTATGAAACCCTAATGAATGAAAATCATTCACTGTGAATACCTAACCAGTGAGCGTTCGTAAAATAAGGCTAACTTAAAAAAACCGAAAGGAAAAACCAACGAAACCGGATCGGGCGGCGGTTATACCGGTTCGCGGCGGTTTGACACAAGAAAATCGGCGGCAGCGAGACAAACTCCGGTGATGGCTAAACGAGGCGGCAAAGCGCTCCGGCGGCTCAGGGAGATGCGACACGGCGGGGCAACTACGCGGTGCGGTGGTGCGGGCGAGCAACGGCGGCAGCAGCAAGTGGTGGCGGCGCGGCGGCGATGCGCTGTGGTGGGGCGCGAGATGCGGCGGTGGTGGCGCGAGTAGAGAGGGGAGGAGGAGAGCCGGGGTGGCTTTATAGGAGGGAGGCGGGGCAGTGGCGTGTGGGAGGGGCAACGGAGAGGCGACGGAGAGAGTCCCGCACGGACACGGGCTGCGGCGGTGGGTTCCGTGGCGGAGGCGGACTCCGCCGGAGTCGGGGACGGGAGCAAGCGCGCTGGGCCGCGGCCTGGCTCGAGCGCTGGGCCAGCCCAGTTGGCGAGGGGAAACTTTTTTTAATAAACTTTTTTTTCTAGAAAAACAAAAATAATGAAATAAATAAAAATACTATATAGGCATATAATATATCAAAATTTTCATAAAACAATTTTCTACAACGTGAACATTTTTATAACTTTAAATAAAATCTACAACAATTCAAATAGTTCAAACGGTGCTACTGATACAATAAAACCCACTAAAAATCATTTAAAAAAATACCAGAATGATTTCAAATTAATTTTTCTCCAATTTTTTATTGTAGGGAATCATGTTACCCTATTTTCTGTATGGTTTATTTTTGGAGAAAAATAATTTGAATAAAACCCAAATAGCTCCAAATTGAAAATAATTTCCAAAAGGACTTTGAATTTGATCCTTTTAATTTCCAACTCGTATTTCATATATTTTGAAGAAGTCATTTTATCTTCTCTCATGAAAATCATTGAGTTGCTTGAAGTTTCTGAATTGGAAAATATTTTCAAATGAAATTCAAATATTTTCAAAGGCCCTTTTCATTTATTTAAATGGAAGAAGTCATGTCATCTTCTCTCTAGGGTTTTGTATTTGAAAAGTATTTGAATTCACGAAGATCAGAAAGCAAAGATGAATGTTTGGGAAAGTCCTTTTATTCCCTCTCTTTTAACTTTCAAAAAGTTTCGAATATAACTCACTTTCAGCCAATCAATCACACAACAATCAAACAAACAATCAATCTATCTATTTATTATAACATTCCAAAATTTAGAATTTTGGGATGTTACAACCTTCTCCCTAGATGGGAGAAGGGTTTCCCCTCTGGTCCTTGGCTTCCATGGCGGTGGAGGGGCGAGAGCCCCTCTGAGATTGGATCTGTCTCTCTGTCTCTCTCTGTTTCTGTGCTCCAGATTCTGCCCTTTCACCGTTTCTTATATTTTCATAGATCCGTAACTCCAATTGGGATGAAATTTTGACACGATTTTACCCGGATATTAGCTTTCTTGCGGCGAAAGAAGGGCACCAACCGCCTTACGGGGTGGCCACGAGGGCCCAGGGCGCGCCCCCTGCCTCATGCCCCCCTTGGGCATCGTCTCACATTGATTCTTCTCCCCCAAAATCACATATATTCCAAAAAAATCTCCGTCAGTTTTTATCCCATTTGGACTCGGTTTATATGGATTTTCTGTGAAACAAAAAACATGCAACAAATAGGAACTGGCACTGGGCACTGGATCAATATGTTAGTCCCAAAAATAGTATAAAAAGTTGCCAAAAGTATATGAAAGTTGTAGAATATTGGCATGGAACAATCAAAAATTATAGATACGACAGAGACATATCAGCATCCCCAAGCTTAATTCCTGCTCGTCCTCGAGTAGGTAAATGATAAAAAAAGATAATTTTTGATATGGAATGCTACCTAGCATAATCTTGATCATGTAATCTAATCATGGCATGAATATTAAGACATGAGTGATTCAAAGCAATAGTCTATCTTTTGACATTAAGACAATAATACTTCAAGAATACTAATAAAGAAATCATGTCTTTTCAAAATAACATGGCCAAAGAAAGTTATCCCTACAAAATCATATGGTCTGGCTATGCTCCATCTTCACCACACAAAGCATTCAAATAATGCACAACCCCGACGACAAACCAAGCAATTGTTTCATACTTTTGACGTTCTGAAACCTTTTCAACTTTCACGCAATACATGAGCGTGAGCCATGGACATAGCACTATAGGTGGAATAGAATATGATGGTGGAGGTTGTGTGGAGAAGACAAAAAGGAGAAAGTCTCACATCGACGCGGCTAATCAACGGGCTATGGAGATGCCCATCAATTGATGTCAATGCGAGGAGTAGGGATTTCCATGCAACGGATGCAGCACTAAGAGCTATAAGTGTATGAAATCTCAAACTGGAAACTAAGTGGGTGTGCATCCAACTTGCTTGCTCATGAAGACCTCAGCCATTTGAGGAAGCCCATCATCGAAATATACAAGCCAAGTTATATAATGAAAATTCCCGCTGGTATATGAAAGTGATAACTCAAGAGACTCTCTATATGAAGAACATGGTGCTACTCTAAAGCACAAGTGTGGTAAAAGGATAGTAACATTGTCCCTCCTCTCTTTTTCTCTCATTTTTTTTGTTTTTTTGGCGGGATTCTTTAGCCTCTTTTTTTATTTGGGCTTCTTTGGCCTCTTTTATTTTGATAACCTCACATGGGACAATGTTCTAATAATGATGATCATCAGACTTTATTTACTTACAACTCAATATTACAACTCGATACTAGAACAAAATATGACTCTATATGAATGTCTCCAGCGGTGTACCGGGATGTGCAATGATCTAGCGTAGCAATGACATCAAAATACGGACAAGCCATGAAAACATCATGCTAGCTATCTTACGATCATGCAAAGCAATATGACAATAAATGCTCAAGTCATGTATATGATGATGATGGAAGTTGCATGTCAATATATCTCGGAATGGCTATGGAAATGCCATGATAGGTAGGTATGGTGGCTGTTTTGAGGAAGATATAAGGAGGCTTATGTGTGATAGAGCGTATCATATCACGGGGTTTGGATGCACCGGTGAAGTTTGCACCGACTATCAAGGTGAGAAAGGGCAATGCATGGTACCAGAGAGGCTAGCAATGATGGAAGGGTGAGAGTGCGTATAATCCATGGACTCAACATTAGTCATAAAGAACTCACATACTTATTGCAAAAATCTATTAGTCATCGAAACGAAGTACTACGCGCATGCTCCTAGGGGGGTAGATTGGTAGGAAAAGACCATCGCTCATCCCCGACCGCCACTCATAAGGAAGACAATCAATAAATACCTCATGCTCCAACTTCGTTACATAAAGGTTCACCATACGTGCATGCTACGGGAATCACAAACTTCAACACAACTATTTTGACAATCCACAATTACCCACTAGCATGACTCTAATATCACCATCTTTATATCGCAAAACTATTGCAAGGAATCAAACATATCATATTCAGTGATCTACAAGTTTTATGCAGGATTTAATGACTAACCATGTGAATGACCAATTCCTGTCATCTCTCTAAATAGATATAAGTGAAGCAAGAGAGTTTTAATTATTCATACAAAAGATATGCCCACGCTCTAACAAATATAAGTGAATCAAAAGAGCATTCTACAAATGGCGGTTTTCTATGTGAAGAGAAACAGGCAATCCAAACTTCAAATGATATAAGTGAAGCACATGAAGCATTCTATAAAGCCATACTCAAAAGATATAAGTGAAGTGCAATGAGCATTCTATAAATCAACCATGGACTATCTCATACCAGCATGGTGCATCAAAGAAAAGTGAAAACTAAATGCAAAAGACGCTCCAAGATTTGCACATATCACATGAACAAAACGAAACCGAAAACATACTGATACTTGTTGAAGAAAGATGGGATGCCTTCCGGGGAATCCCCAAGCTTAGACGCTTGAGTATCCTTAAATATTTACTTGGGGTGCCTTGGGAATCCCCAAGATAGAGCTCTTGCATCTCCTCCTTCTCCTCACATCGAGACCTCCTCGATCTTCGAACACTTCATCCACACAAAACTCAACAGAAAGCTCAGTAAGATCCATTAGTATAATAAAGAAAATCACTACTTTAAGTTTTTTGCATTGTAGCTACTGTAATATAACTTTTCCATGGCTTAATCCACTGATAGAAATCGATAGTTTCATCAAAACAAGCAAACTATGCATCAAAAACAGAATCTGTCTTAAACAGGATAGTCTGTAGTAACCTGAACATTCACCATACTTCTGGTAGTCCAAAAAATCTGAAAAACTTAGGAAAAATGAAAAATTTGTATAGAAAGACACTGCAAAAAGTTTCAGAACCGTTTGACGTTCCAGTAAAAAACATAAAATCACACTATAGCCAAAGTTTCTGTCTTGCACCGCACAAACCAACAAGCAATGTAAACATCCTAAAGGAAAATCTTGGCACATTATTTTTATAACACAATGGAATTGTACAAGGGGATAATTATTTTTATTGAATATTTTCTGTAATCAATATTCACAAAATTTCCGTGAGCATGAACAAAGTTCAAGGAGCTCCCCCACTTCAACAATGCTTGTCTCTCTCACTTTCACTTTCCTTTTTGAAAAGTTTTGGGTTCCCCTCTTTATTTTTTTGTTTTTAAACTTTATAAAAGTACTCAACAGAAATAAATGTCTCTTTAAAACTTCCGAGTTTTCTCCTTCGCAGCACTTTATTTTAAGCCATTAAGCTAGGCATAAAGTGCTCAAGTAATGGATCCACCCGGATCCCAAGGTATATCAAAGCCAATTTTAATTAACAATGATTTGTGATTTAGTAGTGAGCGCAAAGTAACATATATCATGCAACAACGAAGTCTAACTCTCTTCCTATGCATCGGCATGTCATAAAAGAACAATTCATGCACACATAGTAAGGGCCAATGCATAGTATAAATAGTTTCTTGCAATTTTATCATATTGGAAACATGGAGAGGTGGAGATGTAGTTCCTCTCTCATAATAATGGCAAGTAGGAGCAGCAAGCACATGCATATTATATCTATGAAAATCATCATGTGTAGTAGTAAAACGCAACCAATCAATATAATCCTTAATAAGGGCAAACTTCTCCAATATAGTGTAGTCGGGAGAATTCAAAAAGATAATAGGACTATCATGCGTGGGTGCAATAGCAACAATTTCATGTTTAACATAAGGAACTATAGCAAGTTCATCTCCATAAGCATAATTCATATTGGCATCTTGGCCACAAGCATAGCAAGCATCATCAAAAAGGGATATTTCAAAAGAATCAACGTTATCATAACAATCATCATAGCATTCATCCTTCGGTAAATTCGAAGGGAAATTAAACAATGTATGGGATAAAGAGTTACTCTCATTAGATGGTGGGGTGATCAATCCGCTCTTCCTCATTTTGTTCTTCTCTCTCCTCCTCATCTTTTTCATCTAATGAGCTCACAATGTCATTAATTTCTTCTTCCATAGACTCATGCAAAATATTAGTCTCTTCTTCGACAGCGGAGGAGTCCTCAATATATGGTTTAATATAAGGATTAGAAGCATAATTATCATAGCAATATTTAAGTATGGCCAAATTTTCAGATTTGTAGAGAGTAGTATCACACTCTTCAATAAAACAAGCAATTTCGCAAGTACCCCTAAAAGCAACAAATTCTTAAATTTGTTGAACATCATAGAAATTATAAACACCCTTAGTATACGAAGATACGATTCCATTATCACTAAACCCACATTGGTAAAGAAGGTGTTTCTTAGGGTCTTTAGAACAACAAGTACAATCATATATTTCACATAAATTCCAAGCATAGCACCGCAAATGGTGAATTTGATCCAGTAAAAGTTTCCCATTTTCAGATATGCGGTGTCGCACATGACAAGCATGATCATCTAAAGATTTTCCCTCAACTAAGCTAGTTGGGGTTTCAGCACGAGCACATAGGGATCGAAGATGATCCAAGTAAAAAGCTTCAGGAGTGTGATAGATTTTGAGTGGTTCTTCAACCATTGGTGTAGTAGGTACCACTAATTTTTTGGTATTTTGCGTTTCCTACCCATAACTAAAGATAGAAAACAAGAGCACAAAATAAAAAACAACTTAGTGATAAAGCAAACAAGCACACACGAGAATATTCACCCCACGCTATAACTCCCCGGCAATGGTGCTAGAAAAAGGTCTTGATAACCCACAAGTATAGGGGATCAATTGTAGGCTCTTTCGATAAGTAAGAGTGTCGAACCCAAAGAGGAGCTAAAGGTAGAACAAATATCCCCTTGATACGTCTCCAACGTATCTATAATTTTTGATTGCTCCATGCTATATTATCTACTGTTTTGGACATTATTGGGCTTTATTATCCACTTTTATATTATTTTTGGGACTAACCTATTACCCAGAATTGCTTTTTTTTGCCTATTTTAGGGTTTCGAAGAAAAGGAATATTAAACGGAGTCCAAACGGAATGAAACCTTCGGGAACGTGATTTTCTCACCGAACATGATCCAGGAGACTTGGACCCTACGTCAAGAAATAAAGGAGGAGGCCACGAGGTAGGGGGGCGCGCCTACCCCCCTGATACGTCTCCAACGTATCTATAATTTTTGATTGCTCCATGCTATATTATCTTCTGTTTTGGATGTTTATGGGCTTTATTGTACACTTTTATATCATTTTTTGGGACTAACCTATTAACCCAGAGCCTAGTGCCAGTTTCTGTTTTTACCTTGTTTTAGGGTTTCGAAGAAAAGGAAAATCGAAAGGAGTCCAATTGACCTGAAACTTCACGGAACTCATTTTTGTAAGGAAAGAAGCCCAGAAGACTTGAAGTGCACGTAAGGGAAGCTTCGAGGAGGCCTCGAGGTAGGGGGCGCGCCCTCCACCCTCGTGGGCCCCTCGTGGCCCCCCTGACGTACTTCTTTCGCCTATATATCTCCATATACCCTAAAAACATCAGAGAGCACAATAAATCGGGAGCTCCGCCGCCAGAAGCCTCTGTAGCCACCGAAAGCCAATCTAGACCCGTTCCGGCACCCTGCCGGAGGGGGAATCCCTCTCCGGTGGCCATCTTCATCATCCCGGTGCTCTCCATGACGAGGAGGGAGTAGTTCTCCCTCGGGGCTGAGGGTATGTACCAGTAGCTATGTGTTCGATCTCTCTCTCTCTCTCGTGTTCTTGAGATGATATGATCTTGATGTATCGCGAGCTTTCCTATTATAGTTGGATCCTATGATGTTTCTTCCCCCTCTACTCTCTTGTAATGAATTGAGTTTCCCCTTTGAAGTTATCTTATCGGATTGAGTCTTTAAAGATTTGAGAACACTTGATGTATGTCTTGCCATGCGTATCTGTGATGACAATTGGATACCACGTGATTCACTTGATGTATGTTTTGGTGATCAACTTGTGGGTTCCACCCATGAACCTATGTATAGGGGTTGGCACACGTTTTCATCGTGATTCTCCGGTAGAACTTTGGGGCACTCTTTGAGGTCCTTTGTGTTGGTTGAATAGATGAATCTGAGATTGTGTGATGCATATCGTATAATCATACCCACAGATACTTGAGGTGACATTGGAGTATCTAGGTGACATTAGGGTTTTGGTTGATTTGTGTCTTAAGGTGTTATTCTAGTATGAACTCTAGGGTTGTTTGTGACACTTATAGGAATAGCCCAACGGATTGATTGGAAAGAATAACTTTGAGGTGGTTTCGTACCCTACCATAATCTCTTCGTTTGTTCTCCACTACTAGTGACTTTGGAGTGACTCTTTGTTGCATGTTGAGGGATAGTTATGTGATCCAATTATGTTATCATTGTTGAGGGAACTTGCACTAGCGAAAGTATGAACCCTAGGCCTTGTTTCAACGCATTGCAATACCGTTTGTGCTCACTTTTATCATTAGTTACCTTGCTGTTTTTATATTTTCAGATTACAAAAACCTTTATCTACTATCCATATACCACTTGTATCACCATCTCTTCGCCGAACTAGTGCACCTATACAATTTACCATTGTATTGGGTGTGTTGGGGACACAAGAGACTCTTTGTTATTTGGTTGCAGGGTTGCTTGAGAGAGACCATCTTCATCCTACGCCTCCTACGGATTGATAAACCTTAGGTCATCCACTTGAGGGAAATTTGCTACTGTCCTACAAACCTCTGCACTTGGAGGCCCAACAACATCTACAAGAAGAAGGTTGTGTAGTATACATCAAGCTCTTTTCTGGTGCCGTTGCCGGGGAGGTTAGCGCTTGAAGGTATATCTTTAGATCTTGCAATCGAGTCTTTTAGTCTCTTGTTTTATCACTATTTTAGTCTATAAAAGAAAATTACAAAAAAAATGGAATTAAGTTTGTCTCATACGCTTCACCTTTTTAATATCTTTCGTGAGTATGATGGAAAGGATAATTGTGCTCAAGTGCTAGAAGAAGAAATCTATAAAATGTTTGGCACTAAATATTTGAATGATGAGCATGATTGCAATGTTGTTAGTATGAATTCCTTGAATATCTATGATGCTAATGATATGCAAAGCCACAATCTTGGGGAAGCTATGTTTGATGAAGATGATATTTTTTGTCCCCCAAGTTTTGATGAGAAAATTTATTATGATGAAAGCATGCCTCCTATCTATGATGATTATTGTGATGACACGTATGCTTTAAAGAATAATGATAACCATGAAACTTGTCATCTTGATCTTAATTTTCAATCACATGATAATTATTTTGTTGAGTTTGCTCCCACTATTATTCGTGAGAAGAATTTTGCTTATGTGGAGAGTAGTAAAATTTATATGCTTGTAGATCATGAAAAGAATGCTTTAGGTGCTGGTTATATTTTTCAATTCATTCATGATGCTACTGAAAATTATTATGAGGGAGGAACTTATGCTTGTAGGTATTGCAATAATATCAAGTTTCCTCTCTATGTACTTAAAATTTTGAAGTTATGCTTGTTTTACCTTCCTATGCAAGTTGATTCTTGTTACCATAAGTTGTTTGCTCACAAAATCCCTATGCATAGTAAGTGGGTTAGAATTAAATGTGCTAGTCATATTCTTCATGATGCTCTCTTTATGTTTCAATTCCTATCCTTTATGTGAGCATCGTTGAAATTATCATGCCTAGCTAGGGGTGTTAAACGATAGCGCTTGTTGGGAGGCAACCCAACTTTATTTTTGTTCGGAACACTTTCTTGGCCATCTTATTTAAGCTACCGTCGTTCTAAGCAAATAAGATGTAAAACATGATAAACATCACATGCAATCAAATAGTGACATGATATGGCCAATATCATTTTGCTCCTTATGATCTCCATCTTCGGGGCTCCATGATCATCGTTGTCACCAGCATGACACCATGATCTCCATCATCATGATCTCCATCATCGTGTATTCTTGAAGTTGTCTCGTCATCTATTACTTCTACTACTATGGCTAACGCTTTAGCAATAAAGTAAAGTAATTACATGACGTTTATGTTGACACACAGGTCATAAATAAATTAAGACAACTCCTATGGCTCCTGCCGGTTGTCATACTCATCGACATGCAAGTCATGATTCCTATTACAAGAACATGATCAATCTCATACATCACATATATCATTCATCACATCCTTTTGTCCATATCACATCACATAGCACATGCTGCAAAAACAAGTTAGACGTCCTCTAATTGTTGTTGCAAGTTTTTACGTGGCTGCTATAGGTTTCTAGCAAGAATGTTTCTTACCTACGCCAAAACCACAACGTGATATGCCAATTTCTATTTACCCTTCATAAGGACCCTTTTCATCGAATCCGATCCGACTAAAGTGGGAGAGACAGACACCCGCTAGCCACCTTATGCAACTAGTGCATGTCAGTCGGTGGAACCAGTCTCACGTAAGCGTACGTGTAAGGTCGGTCTGGGCCGCTTCATCCCACGATGCCGCCGAATCAAGATAAGACTAGTAACAGCAAGTAAATTGACAAAATCGACGCCCACAATAACTTGTGTTCTACTCGTGCATAGAAACTACGCATAGACCTAGCTCATGATGCCACCATTGGGGATCATAGCAGAAATTTAAAATTTTCTACGCATCACCAAGATCAATCTATGGAGTAATCTAGCAACGAGGGAAGGGGAGTGCATCTACATACCCTTGTAGATCGCTAAGCGGAAGTGTTACAAGAACGCAGATGAAGGAGTCGTACTCGTAGCGATTCAGATCGCGGTTGATTCCGATCTAAGCGCCGAACAACGGCGCCTCCGCGTTCAACACACGTGCAGCCTGGTGACGTCTCCCACGCCTTGATCCAGCAAGGGGAGAAGGAGAGGTTGGGAAGACTCTGTCCAGCAGCAGCACGACGGCGTGGTGGTGGTGGAGGAGCGTGGGACTCCAGCAGGGCTTCGCCAAGCACTACGAGAGACGAGGAGGGAGAGGGGTAGGGCTGCGCCAACAGGGGAAGAACTTCGTGTGTTGGGCTGGCCCTTTGCCTCCACTATATATAGGGGGAGAGGGAGGGCTGAGCCCCCACCTAGGGTTTCCACCCTAGGGGTGGCGGCAGCCCCAATCCCCATCTGGGGTGGCGGCCAAGTGGGGGGGAGAGGGAGGCGCACCAGGCATGGGCCTTAGGGCCCATCTGCACTTAGGGTTTGCCCCCTCTTCTCTCTAGGTGCATGGGCCTTGGTGGGGAGGATCCCCAGCCCACCTAGGGGCTGGTCCCTTCTCACACTTGGCCCATGTATGCCTCCGAGGCCCGTGGACCCTCCCGATGGACCCCCGGACCCCTCCGGTGGTCCCGGTACACTACCGGTGATGCCCGGAATACTTCCGGTGGCCAAAACCATACTTCCTATATATCAATCTTTACCTTAGGACCATTCCGGAACTCCTCGTGACGTCCGGGATCTCATCCGGGACTCCGAACAACATTCGGTAACCGCGTACATACTTTCCCTATAACCCTAGCGTCATCGAACCTTAAGTGTGTAGACCCTACGTACTCCTTCCTCCTATATATACCTACGTACCCCCAAACGATCAGATACGGAGCCAAAACCCTAATTCCAAAGCTGCAACTTTCTGTATCCACGAGATCCCATCTTGGGGCCTGTTCCGGAGCTCCGCTGGAGGGGGCATCCATCACGGAGGGCTTCTACATCAACACCATAGCCTCTCCGATGAAGTGTGACTAGTTTACCTTAGACCTTCGGGTCCATAGTTATTAGCTAGATGGCTTCTTCTCTCTTTTTGGATCTCAATACAATGTTCTCCCCCTCTCTTGTGGAGATCTATTCGATGTAATCTTCTTTTTGTGGTGTGTTTGTTGAGACCGATGAATTGTGGGTTTATGATCAAGATTATCTATGAAGAATATTTGAATCTTCTTTGAATTCTTTTATGTATGATTGGTTATCTTTGCAAGTCTCTTCGAATTATCAGTTTGGTTTGGCCTACTAGATTGATCTTTCTTGCAATGGGAGAAGTGCTTAGCTTTGGGTTCAATCTTGCGGTGTCCTTTCCCAGTGACAGTAGGGCAGCAAGGCACGTATTGTATTGTTGCCATCGAGGATAACAAGATGGTGTTTTTATCATATTGCATGAATTTATCCCTCTACATCATGTCATCTTACTTAAGGCGTTACTCTGTTTTCATGAACTTAATACTCTAGATGCATGCTGGATAGCGGTCGATGAGTGGAGTAATAGTAGTAGATGCAGGCAGGAGTCGGTCTACTTGTCTCGGACATGATGCCTGTACACATGATCATACCTAGGTATTCTGATAACTATGCTCAATTCTGTCAATTGCTCAACAGTAATTCGTTCACCCATCGTAAAATACTTATGCTCTTGAGAGAAGCCACTAGTGAAACCTATGGCTCCCGGGTCTATCTTCATCATATTAATCTTCCAATACTTAGTTATTTCCTTTGCTTTTTACTTTGCTTTTATTTTACTTTGCATTTTTATCACAAAAATACCAAAAATATTATCTTATCATATCTATCAGATCTCACTCTCGTAAGTGACTGTGAAGGGATTGATAACCCCTTATCGCATTGGTTGCGAGGAGTTATTTGTTTTGTGCAGGTACGAGGGACTCGCGCGTAGCCTCCTACTGGATTGATACCTTGGTTCTCAAAAATTGAGGGAAATACTTATGCTACTTTGCTGCATGATCCTTTCCTCTTCAAGGAAATCCAACGCAGTGCTCAAGAGGTAGCACCCCTCAAGTTCTATCGACCACCGATACAACTCCACGCACGCTTAACGTTCGCTTTACCTAGAACAAGTATGAAACTAGAAGTACCTTGTAGCTATTTTTGGATAGGTTTGCAAGATAATAAAGAGCGCGTAAATAAAAACTAGGGGCTATTTTAGGTAAAGAAGCAATAAAGTTAGTATAGCGAGTGTGGAAAAGTGGTGGTAGGAGTTGCGAAATTGTCCCTAAGCAATTGACTACTTACTAGACCAATAGCAAGTTTTATGTGGGGGAGGCCACTGCTAGCATGTCATCCCTGACTTGGAATTCTATGCACTTATGATTGGAACTATTAGCAAGCATCCGCAACTACTAAAGTTCATTAAGGTAAAAGCCAACCATAGCATTAAGATATATTGGCCCCCCTTCAATCCCGTAGGCATCAATTTCTATGCTAGGTTGAAGCTTCTGTCACTCTTGCCCTCCAATACATAGTCCTATCAACATACAACTAACCCTATGGTGTGATCCACGTGCGCGCTCATATGATGGGCACCAAAGGACAGCAACATAACCACAAGCAAATTAAACCAATCATAGCATTCACCAATTACCGATAGGATGACGAAAATCTACTCAGACATCATAGGATGGCAACACATCATTGGATAATAATATGAAGCATAAAGCACCATGTTCAAGTAGAGGGTACAGCAGTTTCCGGGAGAGTGGACCGCTGTAGATAGATGGGGGAGGTGATGAAGATGTTGGTGAAGATGACGGAGGTGTTGGTGTAGATTGCGGTCAGATGATGGCCCCGGCGGCGTTCCGGTGCTATCGGAAGAGAGGGGGAGAGGGCCCCCTTCTTCTTCTTCTTCTTCCTTGACCTTCTCCCTAGTTGGGAGAAGGGTTTCCCCTCTGGTCCTTGGCTTCCATGGCAGCGGAGGGGCGAGAGCCCCTCCGAGATTGGATTTGTCTCTCTGTCTCTCTCTGTTTCTACGCTCCAGATTCTGCCCTTTCACCGTTTCTTATTTTCCCAAAGATCCGTAACTCCGATTGGGCTGAAATTTGGACACGATTTTATCTGGATATTAGCTTTCTTGCGGCAAAATAAGGGCACGAACCTCCATACAGGGTGGCCACGAGGGCCCAGGGCGCGCCCGACCCCCTGGGGCGCCCCCTGCATCATGGCCCCCTCGGGCATCGTCTCGCGTTGATTCTTCTTCCAAAAAATCACATATATTCCAAAAAAAATCTTCGTCAGTTTTTATCCCATTTGGACTCCGTTTGATATGGATTTTGTGGGAAACAAAAAACATGCAACAAACAGGAACTGGCACTGGGCACTGGATCAATATGTTAGTCCCAAAAATAGTATAAAAAGTTGCCAAAAGTATATGAAAGTTGTAGAATATTGGCATGGAACAATCGAAAATTATAGATACGATGGAGACGTATCACGACTCCGTCTCGTGGATCGTGATAATTCTTTCTCCCTGATTTTTTTCTCCGAAAATAGGAATTTATAGTGCCAGGGTTGAGATTTGCGGGGCCACTAGGTTGGTACAACCCACCTGGGCGTGCCAAGAGAGGGGGGCGTGCCCTAGTGGGTTGTGCCCACCCAGGGGCCCCTCTCTGGTAGGTCTTGGCTCCAGAAATTCTTATATATTATAAAAAATTTCCTTGAAAAGTTTCATTACATTCTAAGAACTTTTATTTCTGCACAAAAACAACACCATGGTAGTTCTGCTGAAAGCAGCATCAATCTGGGTTAGTTTCATTCAAATCATGCAAATTAGAGTCCAAAATAAGAGGAAAAGCGTGAGAAAAAGTTGATACGTTGGAGACGTATCAGCCGGCGAGGAGGCTGAGTTGCCAATAAGCAACAGTGAAGGTTTGAACTTGGAAAGCAAGGAGGAACAGTGGAAATGTGGCTTTTGGTGGGAGGGAGGGGGCGGGGAGATAGATATTTCCGCGGTGGCAAAAAAATTTCACTCGGTGCCGCGAGAAACTGGCGCGCAAGTGTGGTTCAAGCGGGTGCGGCGGACTATAGATGATGAAGCTTCCTGCGTAAGCCAAACAAGACGATGTGCCAAGATATTTTATATCGCATCCCATATGATTATTTATAGTAAACTATTTGTGGTATACCTGATTTTTTCATTATGTTTTGAAAGACAAAATGATGTTCCGGAGGGAAAGGATGGTGTTTGAATTGGTAGAACATTTATGTACAATGAACATGTACATGAGTGTCGTGTTTAAATTTGGAATTATTCCGGGTTTGTTTGGCATTTTTATGCATTAATTGAGTTTATCGGCATTTAATGTGCATAATTCAAATTTGAACTACAAGCACATGCTCCAATGCATCAAAGTTGTTTGAAAAATCACATGTGTGTCCTTGGGTGAATTTATAGGTCCCATACAAGAAATGGGAATGAAAATCAAACTTGTGGGCGTTGTGGCTCGGCCGGAAAGATTGAGAAACTTGTTTTTTTTAATTTCTGTAAATCCAAAACACGCCTGAAAATCATGAAACTTGGCATGGTGTCATTGACATGGCACCAACATGCTGCGGTAAATTTTTGGCCGAATTGGGACAAGCTTTGGTTTAAGCTTCTTGCAAACCAGAGCTTCCTTCAAGAAGGCTCATGGTTCTGAGAGGGAGCGTGTCACCTCCGTGTGTGAAACGACATACGTACACCGTATTCTCCCGCCTTAATTTTATTACACAGGCAGATTAGACCAAATAGAAGTATCGTGCTAAATGTTGGAATTATTCCGGGTTCGTTTGGCCTTTTTATACATTAATTGAGTTTCTGGGCATTTAATGTGCATAATTCAAATTTTAACTACAAGCACATGCTCCAGTGCACCAAAATTGGTTGAAAATCACATGTGTGTCTTTGGGTGAATTTGTAGGTCCCATGCAAGAAATGAGAATGAAATTCAAACATCTGGGCGTCGTGGCTCGGCCGGAAAGATTGAGAAACTTGGTTTTTTAATTCTTGTAAATCCAAAACACGCCTGAAATCATGAAACTTGGCATGGTGTAATGACACGGCACCAACATGCTGCGGTAAATTTTTTGGCCGAATTGGGACAAGCTTTGGTGTAAGCTTCTTCCAAACCGGAGCTTCCCTCAAGAAGGCTCGTGGTTTCGAGAGGGAACATGTCACCTTCGTATGCGAAACGACATATGTACACTATCTTCTCCCGCCTTAATTTTTTTACACAGGCAGATTAGACCAATATATGTATCGTGCTAAATTTTGGAATTATTTCAAGTTCGTTTGGCCTTTTTTATACATTAATTGAGTTTATGGGCATTTAATGTGCATAATTCAAATTTGAACTACAAGCACATGCTCTAGTGGACCAAAGTTGGTTGAAAAATCACATGTGTGTCCTTGGGTGAATTTATAGGTCCCATGCAAAAACGGGAATGAAATTCAAACATCTGGGCGTCGTGGCTCGGCCGGAAAGATTGAGAAACTTGGTTTTAAATTCCTGTAAATCCAAAATACGCCTGAAAATTATGAAACTTGGCATGGTGTGATACGTCTCCGTCGTATCTACTTTTCCAAACACTTTTGCCCTTGTTTTGGACTCTAACTAGCATGATTTGAATGGAACTAACCCGGACTGACGCTGTTTTCAGCAGAATTGCCATGTTGTTATTTTTGTGCAGAAATAAAAGTTCTCAGAATGACCTACAAATCAACGGAGAATTATTTTGGAATATATGAAAAATAAAGGAAGAAAGATCCACGTCAGGGGGCCTCCACCTACCCACGAGGGTGAGGGGCGCACCCTACCCCCTCGGCGCCCCCTCCCTCTTGGGTCCCCTGACGCTCCACCAACCCTAACCCTGACTCCATATATTCACTTTCAAAAAATCAGAGAGAAGGATTCATCGCGTTATACGATACGAAGCCGCCGCCAAGCCCTAAACTCTCTCGGGATGGCTGATCTGGAGTCTGTTCGGGGCTCCGGAGAGGGGAATCCGTCGCCATCGTCATCATCAACCTTCCTCCATCACCAATTTCATGATGATCACCGCCGTGTGTGAGTAATTCCATCATAGGCTTGCTGGACGGTGATGGGTTGGATGAGATTTATCATGTAATCGAGTTAGTTTTGTTAGGGTTTGATCCCTAGTATCCACTATGTTCTGAGATTGATGTTGCTATGACTTTGCTATGCTTAATGCTTGTCACTAGGGCTCGAGTGGCATGATTTCAGATCTTACCTATTATGTTTTCATCAATATATGAGAGTTCTTGATCCTATCTTGCAAGTCTATAGTCACCTACTATGTGTTATGATCCGGCAACCACGAAGTGACAATAATCGGGACCACTCCCGGTGATGACCGTAGTTTGAGGAGTTCATGTATTCACTATGTGTTAATGCTTTGGTCCGGTACTCTATTAAAAGGAGGCCTTAATATCCCTTAGTTTCCAATAGGACCCCGCTGCCACGGGAGGGTAGGACAAAATATTTCATGCAAGTTCTTTTCCATAAGCACGTATGACTATATTCGGAATACATGCCTACATGACATTGATGAACTGGAGCTAGTTCCATGTCACCCTAGGTTATGACTGTTACATGATCGATCGCATCCGGCATAATTCTCCATCACCGATCTAATGCCTACGAGCTTTTTCCTATATTGTTCTTCGCTTATTTACTTTTCCGTTGCTACTGTTACAATCACTACAAAACCCAAAAATCTTACTTTTGCTACCGTTACCTTTTGCGATCGTTACCACTACTATCATATTACTTTGCTACTAAATACCTTGTTGTAGATATTAAGTTTCCAGGTGTGGTTGAATTGACAACTCAGCTGATAATACTTGAGAATATTCTTTGGCTCCCTTTGTGTCGAATCAATAATTTTGGGTTGAATACTCTACCCTCGAAAACTGTTGCGATCCCCTATACTTGTGGGTTATCAAGAACATCTTCTGGCGCCGTTGTCGGGGAGCATAGCTCTATTCTTTGAGTCACTTGGGATTTATATTTGCTTATCATTATGAAGAACTTGAAATATGAAAGAACCGAGATCTATCCCTCAACTACGAGGGGAGGGGAGGAACTGCCATCTAGCTCTGTACTTGATTCACCTTCTGTTATGAGTAAACTTGCGACACCTACACATGCTATTAATTCTGATATGTCGCATGTTATTGATGATGCCACTTCTGTTATGCATGATACTTATGATGAAACTACTTCTATGCTTGATACTACTGTGCTACTTGGTGAATTTCTTGATGAACAACTTGCTAGGGCTAGAGAGAATGAAATTATTGAAACTGGTAATATTGATGAAAGTGATGATGAAGATTCTCCCCCTAGATATGAATTACCTGTTGTTCCTGAAGGTTATGTTATGGATGAAGAAACTGCTAGAGACTTTCTTGCCTACAATGATAGAAGTGATCTTAAGAAATTATTAGCTAAGCTGAAACAAAAATCTCTGAATGCTAGAATGAAATATGATCCTGCTTATGCTACTTCACCTATTTTTGTTACTGATAAGGACTATGATTTCTCTGTTGATCCTGGGTTAATTACTTTGGTTGAATCTGATCCTTTTTATGGCTATGAATCTGAAACTGTTGTGGCACATCTTACTAAATTAAATGATATAGCTACCCTGTTCACTAATGATGAGAAAACTCGCTACTACTATATCCTTAAATTATTTCCGTTCTCATTAAAGGGTGATGCTAAGATATGGTTTAATTCTCTTGATCATGGTTGTGTGCATAGTCCCTAGGATATGATTTACTACTTTTCTACTAAATATTTCCCCGCTCATAAGAAACAAGCTGCTTTAAGGGAAATATATATTTTGTGCAAATTGAAGAAAAGAGTGTCCCACAAGCTTGGGGGAGGCTTCTCCAATTACTTAATGCTTTGCCTGATCATCCTCTCAAGAAAAATGAAATACTTGATATCTTTTATAATGGACTAACCGATGCTTCTAGAGGTTACCTGGATAGTTGTGCTGGTTGTGTTTTCAGGGAAAGAACTGTTGATCAAGCAAAAATTCTATTGAATAATATGTTGACTAATGAAAATAATTGGACACTTCTTGAACCAACTCCTAAGCCAACTCCAAAGAAAAGGGGTATTCTATTTCTCAGTCCTGAAGATATGCAAGAGGCAAAGAAATCTATGAAAGAAAAAGGTATAAAAGCTGAAGATGTTAAGAATTTACCTCCTGTTGAAGAAATACATGGTCTTAATTCATCACGTATTGAAGAAACACACGGTCTTGATAACCCGACACAGGTAGTAAAGGTAAATTCTCTCTATAGATATGATAAAGCTGAAATCCCTCTTGCTAAGTTTGCTAGCCAATGTTTGGATGAATTTGATAACTTTATGGTTAAGCAAGAAGATTTCAATGCTTATGTTGGTAGACAATTGAAACATAATGCTTACATGATTGAACACTTGGGTGATTATATGGCTAATGTTAAAGGTGAACTTAAACTTATTAGTAAACATGCTTCTATGGTTACCACTCAAGTGGAACAAGTACTTAAAGCTTAGAATGATTTGCTCAATGAATTGAATAGTAAAAATAATGACTTTGCTGTTAGAGTTGCAACTAGAGGAGGTAAAGTGACTCAGGAACCTTTGTATCCAGAGGGCCACCCTAAGAGAATTGAGCAAGATTCTCAAAGAGCTAATGTAGATGCACCTAGTCCTTCTAAGAGGAAGAAAAAGAAAAATGATAGGACTTTGCATGCTTCTAGTGAACCTATGATTGGCACACCTGAGAATCCCAATAATATCTCTATCTCCGATGCTGAAACACAATCTGGTAATGAACATGAACCTAGTGATAATGTTAATGATGATGTTCATATTGATGCTCAACCTAGCAATGGTAATGATGTAGAGATTGAACATGCTGTTGATCTTGATAACCCACAATCAAAGAATCAACATTATGATAAGAGAGACTTTGTTGCTAGGAAGCACGGTAAAGAAACAGAAACATGGGTTCAGAAATCCATGCCTTTTCCTCCTAAACCATCCAAGAAAAAGGATGATGAGGATTGTGAGCGCTTTGCTGAAACCTATCTTTTTGCGTATGCATTTGACTGATATGCTTAAAATGAATCCTTATGCTAAATACATGAAGGAAATAGTTACTAATAAAAGAAAGATACCAGAAGCTAAAATTTCCACCATGCTTCCTAATTATACTTTTAAGGGTGGAATACCAAAGAAACTTGGAGATCCAGGAGTACCAACTATACCATGCTCCATTAAAACAAACTATGTTAAAACCGCTTTATGTGATCTTGGAGTCGATGTTAGTGTTATGCCTCTCTCTTTATATCATAGACTTGATTTGAATAAGTTGACACCTACTGAAATATCTTTGCAAATGGCCGATAAATCAACCGCTATACTTGTCAGTATTTTTGAGGATGTGCCTGTTGTGGTTGCAAATGTTACTATTTTAATGGACTTTGTTATTCTTGATATTCCCGAGGACGATAGTATGTCTATTATTCTTGGAAGACCCTTTTTGAATACTGCAGGGGCTGTTATTGATTGCACCAAATGCAATGTGACCTTTCATGTTAATGGTAATGAGCATACGATACACTTTCCGAGGAAACAACCTCAAGTCCACAGTATCAATTCTATTGGAAAATTTTCAACAATCATTATTGGAGGTTTTGAATTTCCTCTTCCTACTGTCAAGAAGAAATATGATATTCTTATTGTTGGGGACATGCATATCCCCGTTGAGGTAACCTAACGTTATTCGAAAATTCTCTGGTTTCATGTTATTTGAAATGAGTTTGTTAACAAGACCTGATCAACCTTGTTAGTGGATTCCTTTTGATGAGCATGAGATGGATGAATTTAGAAAACACAACTCTCTGTACCCTCTTTTTACTTCCTATTATTTATATTAAATAAAGCAAAAAATAGTAATTTCTATCTGTTTTCTGAATTATCAATGCAATAAAAAATACCCCGAAAATAAAATTTCTCCAAATGCCCTGAAATTTAAATATGATTTTTTCTGGAATATTTGAGAATATCTGGCACTGAGAACACAACAGGGGGAGCAAGCACCTGGCCACGAGGGTCCAGGGCGCACTACCCCCTGCCTCATGGGCCCACGGTGGCTCCCCTCCACTTATTCCAGCTACCACACACTCCTTCCTCCCAAAAACATCACTAGCCAGATCAAACCCGAGTCCAAGCTCATCTTGCAGCCATTTTCAATCTCCTCGCTCAAAGCTCCATTCACAAAACTGCTTTGGGGGATTGTTTTCTTTGGTATGTGACTCCTCCAATGGTCCAATTAGTTTTTGTTCTAGTCCTTTATTCATTGCATATTTTTGCTGCTTAGGTGACCCTGTTCTCGAGCTTGCATGTCAAATTTATGTGGTCAAAAGTAGTTATTATGCATGATATTGTCTCTAGGCACTTGTAGGAGTAGTGGCTATCAATTTTGTTGAGTTTGATTCACTTTTATTTTGAAGTTACTAAAAAATTCAGAAATTTTCAGAAAAAGATGAAGAGATTTTTGAGGGGCTCATCGAGCCGAAGCTCGAAGGATAAACAAAGTGAAGAGAACAAGAAGCCCAAGTATAATCTCCCTCGCACCGCGGAGGTCCAGTCGTGTGAATGGCCTTGTGATGATTTCTTGAGAATAGCCGGGATTTATGATGATTTCTATGAATTGGCTAAGAATTCTGGCCTCAACGCCTTCCTCCACGACCAATGCGAACAATATCTCTTACTCACCAATATCTTTGTGCAAAACTTTCATTTCCATGCTAGGAGCTCACCACCTACGGTGGAATATTATTTATATGATGAGCATAAGGAGATGTCACTTCGTGATTTTTGTTGGGTTTGTTTGATCCCTTTTGAGGGCAGTGTAGAGGAAACACATTGTGATGATGTGGAAGGGTTTATTGATACAATTGCTGTAGGGGAAACGAGGAAAGTTTCCGATGCAAGAATTACTAGCATACATTTTCCTGTTTTACTTTACTTCACAATATTTGCTAGTAGATGCTTAATTCGTCGTGGAAACTGTGGCAACCTTAGTGCCCCTAATATTGTTATTTTGTGCCATGCCTTGTTCTGTGATGACACATTTAGTATGGGCGCTATTGTTGCAAAGCGGTTAAATCTTAACCGTACTAAGGGCCCCATCATGGGAGGTATCTTTACCTCGCGCCTCGCTACACATTTTAACATACCTATTAGGCATTATGAGAAAGAAGAAAAGTTGCCACCTCCTGTTTTTCTAGACTATAAGAGTATGGTAGCACATGATATTATCGTTAAGAATAAGGAAAAGATGCTTAAGTACAAGCTGATATTTGACAAAAATCACCCTGAGACTATTACTTTTCCTGCTCCTTCTTTGTTTGACTTATCTGCAGGCAAGTACCTTGTCCCGCTGGAGGCCATTCATGCCTACCGAAACCCCACACCAGCTACAGAGCCGGAACCACAATTTGATCCTCACCGGCAGTCTGTTTATCAGTGGAATCCGGAAGAGATCGCCAACCAGTGGCACCGGGGGGATTCTTCTCAGTACGACGCCAACTATTACTTTGGATATCCGCCAGGCCGGCCGTGGCCATAGTCCAACTTAGGCCAAAAGCCTAAGCTTGGGGGAGTATGTATTTCTCACCGACATTACATTCTTGTTCACACACTCATGCTAGTTGTCGGTGCTCATACTTTTTCACTGTAATATCCATGCTAGATTATTTTCTTTTTTATGCTTTCTTCTTGTGTGTTTGATAAACCTTAAGAAAAAACAAAAAAAATTAGTTGTAGCTTTTAGCTAGTTTACTTTTCATGTTGTAGTAGTAGTAATTAAAAAGAAAACCCAAAAAGATTTCTCGTTCTTCTTTTGCTTGTTGGGAGCTTTCCCGTGTAAATAGTTTTATTTCTTTTCTTTCTTTGGGGGTCGAGAGGAGAAGACCATAATGACAATGTTGAGTGGCTCTTATATGCATTATTGTTGATCTAACAAAGAGCCCATATTACCTTGTCTTCTCTCTTGAATTGAATGCTTGCATATTCCAGCTTAGTCCAATGCACGTGCACTATTATTATTATCCACACTATTCGGTCATGCAAGTGAAAGGCAATAATGATTATTATATGATGAATTTATTGAGATGAGAAAAGCTGGTATGAACTCGACCTCTCTTGTTTTTGTAAATATGATTAGTTCATCGTTCCTGATTCAGCCTATTATGAATAAACATGTTTGCAATGACAATTAGAGATTATAGTTGCTTATGCCATGCTTAATTAGCTAGGATCTTATAATGGTTTACCTTGCATGCCAACATGCTATTAAAATGGTTGTGATGTGGTATGATAGGGTGGTATCCTCTTTTGAATGATTCGAGTGGCTTGACTTTGCACATGTTCACGCATGTAGTTGAAACAAAATCAACATAGCCTCTACGATATTTATGTTCATGGTGCATTATATCCTACTCAAGCTTTCATTCGGTGTTGATTAATTTTAATGCATGTTCATGACTGTTGTCGCTCTCTAGCTGGTCGCTTCCCAGTCTTTTTCTAGCCTTCACCTGTACTAAGTAGGAATACTACTTGTGCATCCAATTCCATAAACTCCAAAGTTGTTCCATATGAGTCCACCATACCTACCTATATACGGTATCTACCTGCCGTTCCAAGTAAATTTGTATGTGCCAAACTCTAAACCTTCAAATAAACATCTTGTTTTGTATGCTCGAATAGCTCATGTATCAACTAGGGTTGTCTGTATCTTTCATGCTAGGCGGGTTATTCTCAAGAGGAGTGGACTCCGCTCCTCACTCACGAGAAAAAGGCTGGTCACCGGGATGCCCAGTCCCGTGCTTTATGCAAATAAAATCAAAATAACTGTAAACAAAACTCCCCCGGGACTCTTGTTAGTTGGAGGCATTCGTTGTTTAGAGCAAGCCATGGATTGATGCTTGTTGGTGTAGGGGGAGTATAAACTTTACCGTTCTGTTTGGGAGCCGCCTATAATGTGTGTAGCATGGAAGATATCGAGATCTCTCGGTTGTTATGTTGACAATGAAAGTATACCACTCAAAATATTATTCATATCTATTTCAAAACCGAGCTCTGGCGCCTCTACAAATCCCTGCTTCCCTCTGTGAAGGGCCTATCCATTTAATTTTATGTTGAGTCATCACCCTCTTATTAAAAAGCACCAGTTGGAGAGCACCGCTGTCATTTGCATCCATTACTGTTAGTTTTCATTGAGTATGACTTGACTGGATCTCTTTTACCATGAATTACAATGTCTAGTCAGTCCTTGATCTTTAAAGGTGCTCTGCATTTATGTTTTGCGGTCTCAGAAAGGGCTAGCGAGATACCATCTTGTCATATCATATCATGATTATTTTGAGAAAGTGTTGTCATCTGAGATTTATTATTATTGCTCGCTAGTTGATTATGTCATTGATATGAGTAAACATGAGACCTAAGTGTTATTGTGAATATGGTTAGTTCATAATCTTTCCTGAAAACTTGAATGCTGGCTTTACATACTTACAACAACAAGAGCAAACAGAGTTTGTAAATTTTTTTGTTTATCACTTTCAGTTTATCAACTGAATTGCTTGAGGACAAGCAAATGTTTAAGCTTGGGGGAGTTGATACGTCTCTGTCGTATCTACTTTTCCAAACACTTTTGCCCTTGTTTTGGACTCTAACTTGCATGATTTGTATGGAACTAACCTGGACTGATGCTGTTTTCAGTAGAATTGCCATGGTGTTATTTTTGTGTAGAAATAAAAGTTCTCGGAATGACCTGAAAATCAACGCAGAGTTATTTTGGAATATATAAAAAGTACTAGAAGAAAGATCCACGTCAGGGGGGCCTCCACCTGCCCACGAGGGTGGGGGCGCGCCCTACCCCCCTGGGCGCGCCCCCTCCCTCATGGGTCCCCTGACGCTCCACCGACCTCAACCCTGACTCCATATAATCACTTTCGAGGAGAGAAAAATCAGAGAGAAGGATTCATCACGTTTTACGATATGGAGCCACCGCCAAGCCCTAAACTCTCTCGGGAGGGCTGGTCTGGAGTCTGTTCGGGGCTCGGAGAGGGGAATCCGTCGCCATCGTCATCATCAACCTTCCTCCATCACCAATTTCATGATGCTCACCGCCGTGCGTGAGTAATTCCATCGTAGGCTTGCTGGATGGTGATGGGTTGGATGAGATTTATCATGTAATCGAGTTAGTTTTGTTAGGGTTTGATCCCTAGTATCCACTATGTTCTGAGATTGATGTTGCTATAACTTTGCTATGCTTAATGCTTGTCACTAGGGCCCGAGTGCCATGATTTTAGATCTTACCTATTATGTTTTCATCAATATATGAGAGTTCTTGATCCTATCTTGCAAGTCTATAGTCACCTACTATGTGTTATGATCCGGCAACCCTGAAGTGACAATAATCGGGACCACTCCCGGTGATGACCGTAGTTTGAGGAGTTCATGTATTCACTATGTGTTAATGCTTTGTTCCGGTACTCTATTAAAAGGAGGCCTTAATATCCCTTAGTTTCCAATAGGACCCCGCTGCCACGGGAGGGTAGGACAAAATATTTCATGCAAGTTCTTTTCATAAGCACGTATGACTATATTCGGAATACATGCCTACATTACATTGATGAACTGGAGCTAGTTCTGTGTCACCCTAGGTTATGACTGTTACATGATCGATCGCATCCGGCATAATTCTCCATCACCGATCCAATGCCTACGAGCTTTTCCTATATTGTTCTTCGCTTATTTACTTTTCCGTTGCTACTGTTACAATCACTACAAAACCGAAAAATATTACTTTTGCTACCGTTACCTTTTGCCACCGTTACCACTACTATCATATTACTTTGCTACTAAATACCTTGCTGCAGATATTAAGTTTCCAGGTGTGGCTAAATTGACAACTCAGCTGCTAATACTTGAGAATATTCTTTGGCTCCCCTTGTGTCGAATCAATAAATTTGGTTTGAATACTCTACCCTCGAAAACTGTTGCGATCCCCTATACTTGTGGGTTATCATGGTGTCATGACATGGCACCAACATACATCAGTAATTTTTTTGGCCGAATTGGGACAAGCTTTGGTGTAAGCTTCTTGCAAACTGGAGCTTCCCTCAAGAATGCTCGTGGTTCCGAGAGGGAACGTGTCACCCCCGTGTGCGAAATGACATGCGTACACTGCCTTCTGCCGCCTTAATTTTTTTACACAGGCATATTAGACCAAATAGAAGTATCATGCTAAATTTTGGAATTATTCCGGGTTCGTTTGGCCTTTTTATACATTAATTGAGTTTCTGGGCATTTAATGTGCATAATTCAAATTTGAACTACAAGCACATGCTCCAGTGCACCAAAGTTTGTTGAAAAATCACATGTGTGTGTCCTTGGGTGAATATCTAGGTCCCATGCAAGAAATGGGAATGCAATTCAAACATCTGGGCGTCGTGGCTTGGCCGGAAAGATCGAGAAACTTGGTTTTTTAATTCCTGTAAATCCAAAATACACCTGAAAATCATGGAACTTAGCATGGTGTCATGACATAGCACCAACATGATGTTGTAATTTTTTTGTCCGATTTACGAAGGCGCACACATTAACAATCAACAAAGTCATTTTGGAACAAGTGCTGTCATGTTACAAATCGAAAAGACAAGTATTATTGGAACTGAAGGAAATATGCCCTAGAGGCAATAATAAAGTTGTTATTTATATTTCCTTATATCATGATAAATGTTTATTATTCATGCTAGAATTGTATTAACCGGAAACTTGGTACATGTGTGAATACATAGACAAAACATAGTGCCCCTAGTATGCCTCTACTTGACTAGCTCGTTAATCAAAGATGGTTAAGTTTCCTAGCCATGGACATGTGTTGTCATTTGATGAACGGGATCACATCATTAGAGAATGATGTGATGGACTAGACCCATCCGTTATCTTAGCACTATGATCGTATAGTTTATTGCTATTGCTTTGTTCATGACTTATACATGTTCCTATGACTATGAGATTATGCAACTCCCGAATACCGGAGGAACACCTTGTGTGCTATCAAACGTCACATGTCCATGGCTTAACGTTTGTTGACGATATGTATTGTGAGTTATGTGATTTGATTTATCGAAGTTTGTTCGGAGTCCCGGATGTGATCACGGACATGACGAGGAGTCTCGAAATGGTCGAGACATAAAGATTGATATATTGGACCATGTTATTCGGACACCGGAAGTGTTACGGATAGTTTCGGAAAAAACTGGAGTGCCGGAGGGTCACCGGAACCCCCCGGAAGTTATGGGCCTTAGTGGGCCTTAGGGGAGAGAGAGGGCCGCAGCCAGGAGGTGCCCCCCCAAGGGGAGTCCGAATAGGACAAGGGGAAGGGGGCACGGCCCCTCTTTCCCTCTCCCTCTCCCTCTCCTTCCTTCTTATCCTAGTTGGACTAGGAAAGGGGAGAACCTAATCCTACTAGGAGTAGGATTCCCCCCTTGGGCGCGCCCCTTGTGGCCGGCCAGCCCCCTCCTCCCCTCCTTTATATACGTGGGAGGGGGCACCCCATAGACGCACAAGTTGATCTTTAGCCGTGTGTGGTGCCCCCATCCACAGTTTTACACCTCGGTCATATTGTCGTAGTGCTTAGGCGAAGCCCTACATCGGTAACTTCATCATCACCGTCAACACGCCGTCGTGCTGATGAAACTCTCCCTCGGCTTCAGCTAGATCAAGAGTACGAGGGACGTCACCGAGCTGAACGTGTGCAGATGGCGGAGGTGCCATGCATTCGATACTTGATCGGTTGGATCGCGAAGACGTTCGACTACATCAACCGCGTTACTAAACACTTCCGCTTTCGGTCTACGAGGGTACGTAGACACACTCTCCCCTCTCGTTGCTATGCATCTCCTAGATTGAACTTGCGTGATCGTAGGAATTTTTTTTGAAATACTGCGTTCCCCAACAGAAACCGTGGGTGTTCTACTTGCCAATTATGTGCCGCCACGCGTCCACTTTTTTTATTGGCTAGGAGGTGCCGTGCGGGGTAGCAATTTGAGTACAGGACGCATGCGATCAGACCCCTGTGCGTGCTCATCGGGAGGAGAGCCCTTTGACCTCTACCCATCGCGCACCTCCCTCCCAACGTATCCCTTAATGGCGCCTGAGCCCCTGTTCTATGGCGTGGCTATATGTCTCACTGGACTGAGATTTAAGAGAGAAAAATGAAAATCTGAAAAGAAAGTTTTGCACAGATCTTGATGTAAGATCTGACGGACCTATATAGCATTGACTTCGACTTATAGCAAGCATGATGAATATAAGGACGATGACAGTGGATAAAAATTGTCTTACATATTTAGGAACATAATTAAAATCCCCGCAAAAAAGGAAAATAATTAAAAAAAAGCCACATATAGCAACACCCGAAATACACAAGGGCAAAAGAAGAAGGAAGACAATGATCTGGCTCGATGATCTCTACTTTCTTGATGCATTGCTGCAGGCCGCGGGAACTAGTCTCCGCGGCAAGCGGTGATGAGCTCTTTCTTGTCCTCAAGATGCTGCTTGAGAGCATCCAGGGATTCCTCCACCAGCTTTCTGCACTCGATGTGCAGCATGGCATTCTCGTCCGTAAGTTTCTCGACGATGACGCTGGTCCTCTTCAACAAGGAAGTGGTTTCCTCCTACTGCTCCGCACTTCCGACGATCTTCGCCCTCAGCAGGTCGCGCTCGGCCTAGAGATTCACATTGCTCTCATTTAGTTGCCGGATGATGCCGGTAGCCTGTTCAAAAGAGGCTTTCATGTTGTCCTGTAACCTCGCCCAGTCGGAGATCTGATCTATCTGGCTATGGACGATCGCATGCATGTTCTTGTAAGAGTCCTCACCTACCTGCGAGACATTTTCCTAGGCCGCCGCGGTGCGGGAGGACATCTCTGATGCATTCGCGGCGCGGCGGGACATCTCTTCAGCTTCCGCGGGGCGGCCGGACCAATCTGCCACATCAACGGTGCGGCGGGACCTCCGTGCTGCTTCAGCGGCGCAGCGGGACATGCCTGTTGCGTTCGCGGCGAGGCGGGACATCTCTCGTGCTTCCGCTTCCATGCTCGCATCTCCCTGGTGGCAATCTCTCGACCCAGAACTCACGCTGGCCATGGCTGACGCAAGGGAACGATGATGAATGACTTGTTTGTTTTTGTGGATGAGGAGTTGAGGAGGAATGTCAGTCATCTTGGAGTAGTAGTGTTTATAACCGAGTACTAATACACTCCTAAGTGGGAAACCATTTAGGTTTTGATCGGTGTTAATAGGTTTGCAATTTGGAATGTGATGGGATGCAGGCTCAAAATTTACTGACGGCTATGAGTGCGGCACTATTCCCGGAAGGCGTAACGTGGGCACGTACGCCTTCTCGGCCGCGTACGTGGCGTTTGCACCATATGGTGCACCACAATAGGCAATGTTAGCACACGTCTTGTTCCAACAACCGTGTGCGCTCGTTATTACCATCACACACACACTTCTTTTAATTAGAATGTGTGTGCCCATCTAGCGCACACACATTGATCTATCTAACTTTTTCAGTTTGTTGTGGCTAATCACAAACAGTTCATCCGTTTGAAGTGTATGCCATCAATCGCAGACACTTTGATCTGGCTGACCCGTTTCTGTTATGTTTCCTAATCGCAAACAGTTAATCCTTCTGAAGCGTATGCCCTCAATCGCACACACTTTTATCTAGCTGCCCGTTTCTATTATTCCTCTTCATCACAAACAGTTCATCCGAATGAACCGTATGTTGTATATCGCACACGCCTTCAACTGGCTACCCATTTCTTTTGTTCTGCCTCATCGCAAATAGTTCATTGAACTGAACCGTATGCCCTGCATCGCACATGCAACTAAAATCTGAATTGTGTTTGATGGCTCCGCCATCACAAACGTTTTGCACCTTTTTGACGGTTCTTTTACACCATCGTTTGCGATTATTGCATTGTACACAGTTTCGTCAAAGGGTCTCTGATCGTAGTGTCGCATTAGCAGCATCCTGCAGTAGTGCTCGTTTCATAATACAAGATCCCGTGACTAACTCATTGGTCACATTGCTTGCAAATTATTGTGATGTTGTATTACCGAGTGGGCCCTAAGATACCTCTCCGTCATATGGAGTGACAAATCCCAGTCTTGATCCATGCCAACTCAACAGACACCCTTGGAGATACCTGTAGGGCACCTTTATAGTCACCCAATTACGTTGTGATGTTTGGCACACACAAGGTACTGCTCCGGTGTCAGTGAGTTGCATGATCTCATGGTCATAGGAACATATACTTGACATGCAGAAAACGATAGTAATAAACTTGATACGATCATATGCTACGTTTATAGTTTGGGTCTTGTCCATCACATCATTCTCCTAATGATGTGATCCCGTTATCAAATGACAACTCATGTACGTTGCTAGGAAACCATATCCATCTTTGATCAACGAGCTAGTCCGGTAGAGGCTTACTAGGGACATGTTGTTGTCTATGTATCCACGCATGTATTTGAGTTTCTGATCAATACAATTCTAGCATGGATAATAAACGATTATCATGAACAGGGAAATATGATAATAATTAATTTATTATTGCCTCTAGGGCATATTTCCTACACACCCGTGTTGAGCTATCTCTGCTGAAATCAGATATGTGGACTATGGCAAAGAATTGCAAGGCAATCTCTTCATTCCAATGTTCTTTGTCATAGATGAATGTCGTAAGACTAACATAATGAAATGCTTCAAGACCTTCATCAAAACATGGCATCTCATTCAATGCTTCAAGATAAATGTGGAGATGAAATAATACCCTGTCATGATTCAAGAAAACACCAGAATAATACTGACGCTGCAAGTCATTCTAGAAGCAATCAAAGTTGATGTGAGGAGAATCAGGTGGATTGTAGTTTAAATCAAAGAATCTCCTGGCATGATCAATCTTTATTTCATTAAACTTTTCAGGTATATGCTTTCCAAATCCTTGGTAACGAGGCAAATGTGGAACAAGCTTCAATATGACAGGCTTGTTGATGACATTGAATTCGTACAAAGATGAGCATTTGATATGTTTCCAACGTATCGATATTTTTTCTATGTTTCATGCCATTTTATTATCATTCATATGTGCTTTGGGTACAATTTTTGTCAATTTTTATTGGAATAACATATTAATCCCGTGTCTAGTGCCAGTTCCTGTTTTCTGGTGTTTTTGTATTTCAGGAAAAACAATAATTTAAACTCTAGGTGCTAGAGTATTCATCAATAGCACTAAGATGCATGCGCATATTCTTCTTCCGGTAGGTGTAGATGGTGCCATCAAAGATTCTCAGTTGGGGCAGACCTTGAGATTCCTTGTAATCAACAAAGCTGAAAACTCCACGTGGTTAAACCAAAAAAACACAGAATAAAGGAGCACCTTACTTTGATACAATTTTAAGGAGCATTTAATAGACCAAAGGTGGATGAATGAGAGATTTTTATCAAATTCTTCAAAAGAAGCTAATTATTTGAAGAAACAACAAATAAACGAAACTAAAGAAATACTTGCAAAATATAAACTAGGCTAAGCATGCGATCAATGCTGGGCAGAGTCATCAGAATAGAGGAAACCATGCAAACTAAGTAGAAGTACAAGTAAACTAGATACACAAACAAACAATTGCACTTAAGTACAACAAAACTGAAGACAAATCATAAGGTAATAAAAATAGCGAAAAGAGAATGTCTTTAGAGAGAGGAATAGGAAAAGTCTTTGCAACGTACATAATCTAAAGGGTGAAATTGGAACCAGTTGCTCGGGGAAGACATGTGATTTATTTGAACAGTTTAAGTTGTTGTGACAAATTTACTTATGTTTGCGAGATGCTTTGATTTGACTCAAAATACCTAGTATCCACCTTATTCTCCTTGAGCTAAGTCCCTTAGAACTCGCCCAATCGCTCGTGGTTGATCTTCAAGGGAGATGTCTGAAACCTTCACATACTCGTTCTTCAACAATCCACAATGACTCTTGGATGCTCAGAGCAGAAGCCTAACCAATTGGGAGATCACAGTCTTCAAGAGTAACAAGTCTTTGGTTCACTTAGAACAGATTCTTTAGTGATGCTCGATCACTTTGTATTTTGGTACTTAGGTGGTTTCCTCACTAGGGTTCTCTCAAATGATTTAGGAGGATGGGTTACTCAAATGACACTTGTTGCAAATTAACTCGGAGCAGTCTGCCAACTTTTGGTGGAGGGGTGGCTATTTATAACTGGGGTCACAGCCTGAGGTCCTGATATGACCGTTGGATATATAGGGCCAGGCCTGTCAACTAGCCGCTGCTAGCTCAGTAATGGTTGGAAATTTGATCTCTCAAATTCCTCACCCGGAGGATATCATCTCGGACACTGAAGAAAAATAAATGCACCGCAAAAGATCTCCAAAATAATCACTTGGAGAAATAAGTTGGGTTGCGCATACTTCAAAAATATTGTCTTCGTATCACCTGAACCTTCTTAACAATATGGTTTGTCCTATGACTCAAAAATAATAACCAGGAACTACAAAAAGACTAAGTTCTTGTGATCCAGTTCTTCAGCTAATTCTTCACAAAGGGCGCACCGAATTCTTCAATATTTTCCTTACATTTTTAGGGGTCATCTTTGAAGGTTAAACCAAATGTTTGAGAGACTTTCACCTATATATATATATACTTGCACACACATTAGTTCCTTATCCACTTTTGCCATAAATACTCCAAACCACAAAGGGGGGATTAGATGCACTTACAATATCCTAATGAATCCATTACTTATATGTGTTCTTTTATGCGACACTGGGAAGGTTTACAAAATGGCAAATACCAAGATATGCTAGAACATGGTGTAAATCTGCTCCATGGAGAGGTGTTGACACAACATGCTAATGGGGTCCATGAGACTACGGGTGCTCTCTCGCGAATTATTGCGGGAGGAGCTGATGAGGCAATATAAGGAGGCGGGCTTGAGGAAAAATATGAAACCTATGCCGATGAATGTTATATGGAAGAAAAGAGAAAAGGGGATGAGTAAGGAAATTTAAAACGCTAGTCACCAAATCGGACATCACAAACGTCCATAGACAAGTCCGGCTGTGTCTGCGGACAGTGTTGTGCCAGGCACCAATGCAACGATTGTATCTCATTTTTTTACATGCTAGAAGTAGAACTCGTGGGGATCAATGATGAGCTTTATAGGAAGAAGAGGAATCATAGGAATGGCCTCAACACCGGTTGAGGGCAACGCTTAAAGCCTCCTTGAAGTTGAAGATGGAGTGAAGCAGTGGAGTCTCAGCCATGGGGGCGGCGGCCAACCGATTAATGAGTTGGGCGCCGTAGGCATCACCAGCCTCGAGAAGCTTGGCTGCCTCAGCGAGCTGGTCCATCTCAGCCATGACTGAGTCATTGTCGCCCTACTCCTCTACCTTTGGCTTCATGATGGCCAGATCTAGCAGTAGAAGAGGGAGAGGCTAGGAGAAAGAGAGGAGGAATATGGTTGGGCGTCATGGGGGCGGCCGTGTAACATGGGTGGTCGCACGGGCTATGCCTCCCATCCTAGTGCGGCTGGGATCAGGCATATGGATGGTTACGGGTAGGATTTTATGAGGAAAGATGGAGGGGCTGATGGTGGAACATGCATATAGAGTCCAAGACTTTCACAAACTTCTCCAGGTTTGCTACTAGCTTGTGGGAATTCACACACCGGAACGCATCCGCGGACATTGAGGTATAACATTGGATATCAGGAAGTGTCCGAACATTTGGGGGGGGGGATTTGAGGTACTGTGTTGGAGATGCCCTAATCTATACCATGGTGCATTTACCCCCTCAAATTTGGTTGTCGCTCTAAAATTATTATTTCTAACGGGAGATAACAATAAAATGTAAGAATATAGGACACATTTGGTAAACATTAGGAGCAACCATGCCCACGTGATGAAGTTTTGGTCTGTCCTGTTGCCTTCCTGCACCAAAATCTTGGCATGCACGATGTTTAAAGCACATCCAGGCCTAGCTGAGGAGGAATGCTCGAATTGGCCATTTTTCCATAGCCAGGTCCGAGCAATGCAACTCAAGGCTCATGGGTGTCAGAGGCTGGACGCGAGTGATACATCCTTTTAGTGATCTGTTAATGGAACCGAACATTATGCTACACCTATTTTCCTAGACGTTACCTTGGGTTATCGAACCCACGAGAGGAAGATTCCCTTGAAGTGATGGTCTCTAGCAAGCTTTCGTTAAAGGATCAATTCTAGCTTTTGACCGGATCAATCAAGCAAATAGTGATTGAAACACTTATAATAAAAATAGTTATGGGTATGAGGTCTTAATGCTTACAACCATGCATTTGTTTGTGACCAGATCTGATCTTATTTTGTGCATTGGAAGTCACCCATCGAGTTGTGCTTATTACAACCGAAGTGGGGGATCTATACTAATAACACCTTGACTGGCACGTGTCTTGCATCAAGAATTAGTTGTCCTACCACAGGCCTTATCCGTTGCGTAGGGTTGCCTCGATAATTAAGATTATAAATAATCAGACAAGAGCTTTGGGTGTTTAATGACTACACCTCATGAATCCCCAAGGATTGGTTCCGTGTTACCATACTAAACCCTTTTGTCACTAGTGTTTAGAATAACACTTCATGTTCTCCCTACACTTATCCTCACCGTTGCTCGATCTCCATGATCATGGTTGAGGGAGTCCTGGATTAAGGGGTCCTCGGGCATCCGGCATGTTGGACATGGGCCACACTGATGGGCCATGAAGATACAAGACAGAAGACTCTCTCCCGTGTCCGGATGGGACTCTCTTTGGTGTGGATGGCAAGCCTGGTGTTCAAATATGAAGATTCCTTTCTCTGTAACCGACTTTGTACAACCTTAGTCCCCTCCAGTGTCTATATAAACCGAAGGGTTTAGTCCATAGAGGCAATCACAATCATACAGGCTAGACTTCTAGGGTTTTAGCCATTACGATCTCATGGTAGATCAACTCTTGTAATACTCATATTCATCAAGATCAATCATGCAGGAAGTAGGGTATTACCTCCATAGAGAGGGCCCGAACCTGGGTAAACATCGTGTCCCCTGTCACCTGTTACCATCGACCTTAGACGCACAGTTTGGGACCCCCTACCCGAGATATGCCGGTTTTGACACCGACATTGGTGCTTTCATTAAGAGTTCCACTGCGTCGTCACCAGAAGATTTGATGGCTCCATCAATCATCTACAACAATGCTACCCTGGGGGAGGTTTTCCTCCCCGGTCAGATCTTTGTGTTTTGCGGCTTCGCACAGCGGGCCAACTCGCTTGGCCATCTAGAGCAGATCGACAGCTACGCCCCAGGTCACCAGATTAGTTTTGGAAATCTGAACTATGTCGCTGATATCCGAGGAGACTTGATCTTCCAAGGATTCGCGCCCCAACCTCCGCTCTGGCCTTAGATCGGAGCGTATCGCCAGGTCCAAAGATGGGCTCCCTGAGCGCGCCGGACTATCTGCGGCCACTAGGCCCATTGTGGGAGAGCCGGGGGAAGTAGTGTCGCTGGCAGCCATCATTGAGCCGGACCCTTCTCTGGACACGGGCTCCGAATCCTCGGAGTCAGCATCGTGTGAGTTTGGCCAAGGAGTCTCCCTCTCGTCGTACTCCACGGGCTCTCTTCTCTCGAGCCAAACCTCGCCTTTAAGCGAGGCTCTGGACTTAATGCGATCCCTTGTCAGAGGAGCACCGTCCAAACTATGCCTAGCCCGGACTAGGGGCTGAGAGCAGGGAATTTTATGTCCCACCCACCACCCACTTTATAGCCACTGTCGAGGACTTAACAAACATGCTCGATTACGACTCCGAAAACATCAACGATATGGACGACGATGCCGGAGAAGAGGAGGCCCAAAAACCGCCGTTTACCGAACGCTGGATGGCCACCTCTTCGTATGACATGTACATGGTGGATACACCCAAAGAAGCTAACGACGGTGACAAAGAAGGCCCAGTCGAGGATCAACCTCCTGAGATACAGCCAAAGCGCCGACGACAGCAGCGCCGCTCTAAGTCACGCCGCAGAAAAGACAGCAATACCGGCACAGGAGAAAACAATACTCTAGACGATGTCGAGGACAATGAAGACCCCGGTGAGCCAACCTCTGAACAGGACGAACGGGAAGATGGGCGAGTCAACCCTGATGAAACAGGCCGTAAACAAAGACTCGGAGGATAGTAACTATCTTCCGCTCTCCGAGGATGAGGTAAGCCTCGGGAACGAGGATTTTATCGTGCCTGAGGAGCCTCTCGAGCAGGAGCGCTTTAAGAGCCGGTTAATAGCCACTGCAAGGAGCCTGAAAAGGAAGCAGCAGCAGCTTCAAGCTGATCAAGATCTGCTCAACGATAGATGGACTAATGTCATGGCATCCGAGGAATACGGCCTCGAGCGCCCAACCAAAAGTTATCCGAAGCGCAAATTGCTACCTCAATTCGATGACGAGGCACGTGAGCCCGTACCATCGGCGCGTAATGCGGCTGATTGACCACTACGTGGCCGGGACAAAGTGGCAACTCAAACTAAACACCAACCCGTCCCGCCTCGCTGTAAAGGCAGAGAGAAAACAGCTCGGGGATATACATATGACTTGCGGCAGGACCTGGATAGTAGAGCAAGACATACCAGATCGATCTATAGATCATGGGGGCATGCCCCGACATGCGACGACGGCCATCTAGCCGAACGTGACAAGCAAAATCACGCCCGGGCCAAAAATCACAGACGAACTCCATCCGAGCTACGTCGCGACGTGGCCCGATATAGAGGCGCCGCACACCCCCTCTGCTTAACTAATGAAGTAATGGAACACGAATTCCCAGAAGGGTTTAAACCCGTGAACATCGAATCATATGATGGGACAACAGACCCCGTGGTATGGATTGAGGATTTCCTTCTCCATATTCATATGTCCCACGGTGATGATCTTCACGCCATCAAATACCTCCCACTAAAACTAAAGGGACCAGCGTGGCACTAGCTAAACAGCCTCCCAGAGAACTCCATTGGCAGTTGGGAAGACTTGGAAGATGCTTTCCATGATAACTTCCAAGGTACATATGTCTGGCCTCCGGATGCCGATGACCTATGTCACATTATCCAGCAGCCCCGGGAGTCAGCCAGGAAGCTCTAGACTAGGTTCTTAATTAAAAAAGAACCAAATTGTCGATTGTCTGGACGCTGAAGCCCTATCGGCCTTTAAACATAGCGTCCAAGATGAGCGGCTCGCCCGCCACCTCGGTCAAGAAAAACCAAAATCCATGGCAGCACTTATCACTCTGATGACCCGCTTTTGCGTGGGAGAAGACAGCTGGCTCGCTCATAGAAGCAACAACACCAGTGATCCGGGCAACGGCAAGCCACGACGCAATAAACACAAGCGTCGAAATAATAATGAAGGAACGCAAGACAGGGCGGTCAACGCCGAATTCAGCGGCTCCAAACCCGGTCAACAGAAAAAGCCATTCAAGGCAAACAGAGACGGACCATCCAATTTAGACAAGATATTGGATCGGCCCTGCCAAATTCATGGCACCCCTGATAAACTACCCAATCATACCAACAAAAGCTATTGGGTCTTTAAACAAGCCGGCAAGCTTAATGCCGAACACGAGGGGAAGGGGCCGCCCAGTGACAGCGACGACGAAGAGACTCGCCAACCGAACACCGAGGGTCATAAGCAATTTCCCCCCGAAGTAAAAACAGTAAACATGGTATACGTGACGCACATCCCTACAGGGAAGCGCAAGTGCGCACTACGGGACGCCTACGCCGTAGAGTCGGTCGCCCCAAAATTTAGCCAATGGGCGGCCTGCCTGATCACTTTTGATCTCAAAGACCACGCAGCCAGTATCCATCATGAAGGTTCGGTAGCTCTGGTCCTCGACCCAATTATCGACGGGTTCCATCTCATGAAAGTCCTTATGGACGGCGGCAGTAGCCTTAATCTACTCTACAAAGACACTGTCCGCAAAATGGGCATTGATCCTTCAAGAATCAAGCCCACCACAACTACCTTCAAGGGAGCAGTACCTGGCATAGAAGCTCATTGCACGGGCTCAATTACATTGGAAGTTGTTTTCGGCTCGCCGAACAACTTTCGAAGCGAAGGCTTGACCTTCGATATTGTAACGTTCCGCAGTAGCTACCATGCACTGCTCGGGCGTACCGCTTTTGCTTGTTTTAATGCGGTCCCACACTATGCCTATCTAAAGCTTAAGATGCCCGGTCCACATGGCGTCATCACGATAAACGGAAATACGGAACGCTCCCTCCATAGAGAGGAGCATACTACGGCTACTGCAGCCGAAGTACAAACCGACCTCATCAAGCCGCATATCTCATCGGCCATCAAGCCGCAGGTCTCTATTAAACAGGACCGATAAATCTCAGAGCAAGATTAGCAGTTCGGCCTCCGTCGTACGCCTCATATAGCCGCGAAGTTTGTACCGCACATACATAATTATGCACTTAAAATACCCTGGTCATCAGCAGAGGCACAATACGGACAGGCCTACAATGTGGTCCGCACTCCCATAGCCTTTTTCCCTTTTTCTAACTATTTTTATCTTTTACCACAGGTGACTCAAAGCCTGGTAATCTTATGGACTCTTTCTGAGTTTGGCTTCGTATAGATAACCAAAGGCTATTCCTGCCAAGGAGTCCTTTCGCCGAGGCAAGGCAACGCAGACGTGCGATAGGAGGTCCAAATGATTTTTATAGACCGCACTCTTTATTTCAAACCTGTAAAGTGCCTTTTTCCTCAGCCTTCGCCCCCCGGCATGTTAAATAGCCCGGGTAGTGGCGTTATAATCTGCAAGATTGCGTTTGACATGTCAATCAGATTCCAGTGAACATAGTCCGTATTTAGCATTTGCTTCTTATAAGAACTGAATTTTACTTCTTCAGTTGTTTCACGCACACACACCTCGGCACAAATTGCCAGGGGCTCGATATGGCAACATATGAGTTGCCGACAAGTCCGAACAGCTTTATAGCACACTTCGGCATGACGAGTTTGGCCTTATATGCATCTGCTCCGAATCATGTCTTTGGTCAATGATACGTCTCCAACGTATCTATAATTTTTTATTGCTCCATGCTATGTTATCTACTGTTTTGGGCAATATTGGGCTTTATTATCCACTTTTATATTATTTTTGGGACTAACCAATTAACCGGAGGCCCAACCCAGAATTGTTGTTTTTTGCCTATTTCAATGTTTCGAAGAAAAGGAATATCAAACGGAGTCGAAACGGAACGAAATCAACTAGAGAAGTTATTTTTGGAAGGAAAGCTACCGGATGGACTTGGACCCCACGTCAGGAGCCAAGGGAGGTGCTCACGAGGGTAGGGGCGCCCCCTACGGCGCGTCCCCTGCCTTGTGGGGCCCTCGAAGCTCCACCGACGTACTTCCTGCACCCATATATACGCACGTACCCTAAAACTTCCAGAACAGATAATAGATTGGGAGTTCCGCCGCCAGAAGCCTCCACAGCCACCGAAAGACAATCTAGACCCGTTCCGGCACCCTGCCGGAGGGGGCAATCCCTCTTCGGTGGCCATCTTCATCATCCCGGTGCTCTCCATGACGAGGAGGGAGTAGCTCTCCCTTGGGGCTGAGGGTATGTACCGGTAGCTATGTGTTTGATCTCTCTCTCTCTCTCTCGTGTTCTTGAGGTGTTACGATCTTGATGTATCGCAAGCTTTGCTATTATATTTGGATCCTATGATGTTTCTCTCCCCCCCTCTACTCTCTTGTAATGTATTGAGTTTCCCCTTTGAAGTTATCTTATTGGATTGAGTCTTTAAAGATTTGAGAACACTTGATGTATGTCTTACCATGCGTATCTGTGGTGAAAATGGGATACCACGTGATTCACTTTATGTATGTTTTGGTGATCAACTTGGGGGTTCCGCCCATGAACCTATGCATAGGGGTTGGCACACGTTTTCGTCGTGATTCTCCGGTAGAAACTTTGGGGCACTCTTTGAGGTTCTATGTGTTGGTTGAATAGATGAATCTGAGATTGTGTGATGCATATCGTATAATCATACCCATGGATACTTGAGGTGACATTGGAGTATTTAGGTGACATTAGGGTTTTGGTTGATTTGTGTCTTAAGGTGTTATTCTAGTACAAACTCTAGGGCTGTTTGTGACACTTATAGGAATAGCCCAACGGATTGATTGGAAAGAATAACTTTGAGGTGGTTTCGTACCCTACCATAATCTCTTCATTTGTTCTCCGCTATTAGTGACTTTGGAGTGACTCTTTGTTGCATGTTGAGGGATAGTTATGTGATCCAATTATGTTATTATTGTTGAGAGGACTTGCACTAGTGAAAGTATGAACCCTAGGCCTTGTTTCAACGCATTGCAATACCGTTTACGCTCACTTTTATCATTCGTTACCTTGCTGTTTTTATATTTTCAGATTACAAAAACTATTATCTATCATCCATATACCACTTGTGTCACCATCTCTTCGCCGAACTAGTGCACCTATACAATTTACCATTGTATTGGGTGTGTTGGGGACACAAGAGACTCTTTGTTATTTGGTTGCAGGGTTGCTTGAGAGAGACCATCTTCATCCTATGCCTCCTACGGATTGATAAACCTTAGGTCATCCACTTGAGGGAAATTTTCTACTGTCCTACAAACCTATGCACTTGGAGGCCCAACAACGTCTACAAGAAGAAGGTTGTGTAGTAGACATCAAGCTCTTTTCTGGCGCCGTTGCCGGGGAGGTGAGTGCATGAAGGTATATCTTTAGATCTTGCAATCGAGTCTTTTAGTTTCTTGTTTTATCACTAGTTTAGTTTATAAAAGAAAATTACAAAAAAATGGAATGGAGTTTGTCTCATATGCTTCACCTTTTAAATATCTTTCGTGAGTATGATGGAAAGGACAATTGTGCTCAAGTGCTAGAAGAAGAAATATATAAAATGTTTGGCACTAAATATTTGAATGATGAGCATGATTGCAATGTTGTTAGTACGAATTCTTTGAATATCCATGATACTAATGATGATTGCACTAGTTATGATGAAAATGTCTCCTATAAACATGTCAATTTTTATGGAGTGCATTGGGTTTGTAAGTACACACCAAACAGGGAAGATAGATGTTGCAAGAGGCATAAGTACTTAGAAACTGAATTATTGCAAGAAAGTCTTGATGATTGTGCTAAAAAATTCAATATTTTTCGTGCCCCTTGTGAACTTTGCAATGAACATGGTCATTTAAATCTCCAATGCAAATTGTTTCATGACCGAATCGTATCCAAAAATTGTGATAATTTGATTACCCTTGAGCATCATAAAGAGCTTAGTCTTCTTTTGGGGTATGAGGAAATGAAACATATAACTGAGGGTATTCCAAAGTTTTATCTTGATAGATTTCTTGATTTTGATCTATAGAAAATTTATATGTATTGTGCGGTGAATTGTATTGAAAATCCTTATATTGCCAACTACATAAAGAAAAAAAACAAATAGAAGATGAAGAGAATACTAATGAAAGGGAAGAGACTTCCCAATATCCTTCTATTATTTCCTATGATGAATCAGGTAATGAGGAGGAGCCTCCTATTCAACCAATCTCATTAATAAGGAGCTCCAAAAAGAGGATTGAACCCACACATGATGTGGTGAAGAAGAAGAAAAGAAAAATAAAGAGTGGTAAAAAGATATCCCCCCCAAATAATGCTGCTCCTATTACTATTGTGCCTCATGAAAATATAATTGTGGAAGATAATGATACTTCTTATGATCTTGAAAATCTTTTTGGCACTTGCTTGGAAGAATATGATAATTGCTATACTATTGGTGCTATCCATACTATTAATGATGAGAGTGATTATGCTTATAATAGGAAAAGGCCCAAGCTTGGGGATGCTATGTTTTATGAAGATGATGTTTTTGAGAATATATTTTCTGCAATTAATGTTTGTCCCAAGCTTGGGGATGCTACGCTTAATGAAGATGATATTTTTAGTATCCCAAGTTTTGATATGCAAATTTATAATGATAATAACACGCCTCCTACTTATGATAATTATTGTGATGACTTGTATGCTATAAAGAATAATGATATCCATGAAACTTGTCATCATGATTTTAGTTTCAATTGGATTATGCCTCACATGATAATTATTTTGTTGAGCTTGCTCCCACTACTATTCATGAGAAGAAATTTGCTTATGTGGAGAGTAATAAAATTTCTATGCTTGTGGACCATGAAAAGAATGCTTTATGTGATAGTTATATTATTGAATTCATTCATGATGCTACTGAAAATTATTATGAGGGAGGAATATATGCTTGTAGGAATTGCAATAATATCAAGTTTCCTCTCTATGTGCTTAAAGTTTTGAAGTTATGCTTGTTTTGCCCTCCTATGCTAGTTGATTATTGTTCCCACAAGTTGTTTGCTCACAAAATCCCTATGCATAGGAAGTGGGTTAGACTTAAATGTGCTAGTCATATTCTTCATGATGCTCTCTTTATGTTACAATTCTTATCTTTTATGTGAGCATCGTTGAAATCATCATGCCTAGCTAGGGGCGTTAAACGATAGCGCTTGTTGGGAGGCAACCCAACTTTATTTTTGTTCCTTGCTTTTTATTCATGTTTAGTAATAAATAATTCATCTAGCCTCTGTTTAGATGTGGTTTTATGCTTTTAATTAGTGTTTGTGCCAAGTAGAACCTTTGGGAAGACTTGGGGGAAGTCTTTGTGATCATGCTGTAAAAAACAGAAACTTTAGCGCTCACGAGAATTGCTGCCATTTTTATTTGGAGAGTGCTATTTAGTTAATTCTCTTTTAAGATGATTAATAGATAAATTCCTCAGGTCCAGAAATTTATTTGAGAATTTTATGAGTTCCAGAAGTATACGTTTGATCCAGATTACTACAGACTGTTCTGTTTTTGACAGATTCTGTTTTCGATGTGTTGTTTGCTTATTTTGATGAATCTATGAATAGTATCGGAGGGTATGAACCGTATATAAGTCGGAATACAGTAGATATTACACCAATATGAATTTAGAATGAGTTCACAACAGTACCTAAGTGGTGATTTATTTTCTTATACTAACGGAGCTTACGAGTTTTCTGTTAAGTTTTGTGTTGTGAAGTTCTCAAGTTTTGGGTAAAGATTCGATGGAATATGGAATAAGGAGTGTCAAGAGCCTAAGATTGGGGATGCCCAAGGCACCCCAAGGTAATATTCAAGGACAACCAAAAGCCTAAGCTTGGGGATGCCCCGGAAGGCATCCCCTCTTTCGTCTTCGTTCATCGGTAACTTTACTTGGAGCTATATTTTTATTTACCACATGATATGTGTTTTGCTTGGAGCGTCATTTTATTTTATTTAGTTTTGCTTGCTGTTTGAATAAAATACCAAGATCTGAAATTCTTAAATGTTAGAGAGTCTTCATATAGTTGCATAATTATTCGACTACTCATTGATCTTCACTTATATCTTTCGGAGTAGTTTGTTGTTTGATCTAGTACTTCACTTATATCTTTTAGAGCACGATGGTGGATTTGTTTTATAGAAACTATTTATCTCTCATGCTTCACTAAGATTATTTTGAGAGTCTTAAATAGCATGGTAATTTGCTTAAATAATCTTAATATGCTAGGCATCCAAGAATAGTAAAAAACTTTCATATAGAGTATTGAATATTAAGAGAAGTTTGATGCTTGATGATTGTTTTGAGATATGGAGGTAATAATATCAAAGTAGTGCTAGTTGAGTAGTTGTGAATTTGAGAAATACTTGTGTTGAAGTTTGCAAGTCTTGTAGCATGCACGTATGGTAAACGTTGTGTAACAAATTTGAAACATGAGGTGTTATTTGATTGTCCTCCTTATGAGTGGCGGTCGGGGACGAGCGATGGTCTTTTCCTACCAATCTATCCCCCTAGGAGCATGCACGTAGTACCGAGGTTTTTGATGACTTGTAGATTTTTGCAACAAGTATGTGAGTTCTTTATGACTAATGTTGAGTCCATGGATTATACGCACTCTCACCCTTCCATCCTTGCTAGCCTCTTCGGTACCGTGCATTGCCCTTTCTCACATTGAGAGTTGGTGCAAACTTCACCGGTGCATCCAAACCCCGTGATATGATACGCTCTTTCACACATAAACCTCCTTATATCTTCCTCAAAACAGCCACCATACCTACCTATTATGGCATTTCCATAGCCATTCCGAGATATATTGACATGCAACTTTCCATCATTCCGTTCATCATGACACATTCATCATTATCATATTGCTTAGCATGATCATGTAGTTGACATAGTATTTGTGGCAAAGCCACCATTCATAATTCTTTCATACATATCACTCTTGGTTCATTGCATATCCCGGTACACCACCGGAGGCATTCATATAGAGTCATCTTTGTTCTAGTATCGAGTTGTAATCATTGAGTTGTAAATAAATAGAAGTGTGATGATCATCATTATTAGAGCATTGTCCCAAGTGGGGAATAAATAAAAATAAAAAAGAAAGGCCATAAAAAAAGAGAAGGCCCCCCAAAAAAGAGAAAGGCCATAAAAAAGAAAAGGCCCAAAAAATTGAGAGAAAAAGATAGAAGGGACAATGTTACTATCCTTTTACACACTTGTGCTTCAAAGTAGCACCATGATCTTCATAGTAGAGAGTCTCTCATGTTATCACTTTCATATACTAGTGGGAATTTTTCATTATAGAACTTGGCTTGTATATTCCAACAATGGGCCTCCTCAAGTGCCCTAGGTCTTCGTTAGCAAGCAAGTTGGATGCACACCCACTTAGTTTATTTTGTTGAGCTGTCATACATTTATAGCTCTAGTGCATCCGTTGCATGGCAATCCCTACTCCTTGCATTAACATCAATCGATGGGCATCTCCATAGCTCATTGATTAGCCTCGTTGATGTGAGACTTTCTCCTTGTTTGTCTTCTCCACATAACCCCCCTCATTATATTCTATTCCAACCATAGTGCTATGTCCATGGCTCACACTCATATATTGCGTGAAAGTTTATAGGTTTGAGATTACTAAAGTATGAAACAATTGCTTGGCTTGTCATCAGGGTTGTGCATGATGAGAGCATTCTTGTGTGACGAAAATGGAGCATGACTAAACTATATGATTTTGTAGGGATGAACTTTCTTTGGCCATGTTATTTTGAGAAGACATGATTGCTTAGTTAGTATGCTTGAAGTATTATTATTTTTATGTCAATATGAACTTTTGTCTTGAATCTTTCGGATCTGAATATTCATACCACAATTAAGAAGAATTACATTAAAATTATGCCAAGTAGCACTCCACATCAAAAATTCTGTTTTTATCATTTACCTACTCGAGGACGAGCAGGAATTAAGCTTGAGGATGCTTGATACGTCTCCAACGTATCTATAATTTTTGATTGCTCCATGCTATGTTATCTACTATTTTGGGCAATATTGGGCTTTATTATCCACTTTTATATTATTTTTGGGACTAACCTATTAACCGGAGGCCCAGCCCAGAATTGTTGTTTTTTTGCCTATTTCAGTGTTTCGAAGACAAGGAATATCAAATGGAATTGAAACGGAACGAAATCAACTGGAGAAGTTATTTTTGGAAGGAAAGCTACCGGATGGACTTGGACCCCACGTCAGGAGCCAAGGGAGGTGCTCACGAGGGTAGGGGCCCCCCCTAGGGCGCGCCCCCTGCCTCGTGGGGCCCCCGAAGCTCCACCGACGTACTTCCTGCACCCATATATACCCACGTACCCTAAAACTTCCAGAACAGACAATAGATCGGGAGTTCCGCCGCCAAAAGCCTCCGTAGCCACCGAAAGCCAATCTAGACCCGTTCTGGCACCCCGCCGGAGGGGGCAATCCCTCTCTGGTGGCCATCTTCATCATGTCGGTGCTCTCCATGACGAGGAGGGAGTAGTTCTCCCTCGGGGTTGAGGGTACGTGTAACATCCCAAATTTTCAATTTGAAATGTTATACATAGGTCAACCATGCGTATCATATTTTATTGCATTTCCGTTCCGCAATCCTTGAAATCCTAAGCAACTCAAGGACCCTCAGAGAGAGTTGGGGATTTCCCGGTTTTCATATTTGATTTTTATCAAGTAATGAAACGAGGATTTTGATTTTTAATTATTTTTCTCTCCCAAAAAAATATTTCACATTTAAAAATATATGAGAGGAGATAATATGACTTCTCCAAAATAATTGAAATATTGGAGGAAAAATATTAAAATCATTTATTTGATTTTATTTGATTTTATTTGGATTTTATTTGCATTAGAAAAATTGCACGTTTTCAAAATTGCATTTTAGGGCCAAGAAAATGTTCATCTTGTTCTAAATATTTTATTTAGACGGTCAAAATTTGTTTTGGCATTTTTAGATTTTTATTTTATTTTCTAGGATTTTATTTCTGTCGACGAAATTGTTTTAAAAAAACTCCCCGCGCAGACTGGGCCGAACCCAGCCGGGCCGCCGGCCCAAGTCGCCGCCGCCTCCCCGCGCGCGAGCGGCGCCGCTGCCGAGCTCGGACCGGAGTCCGAGCCGGACTCCGCCTCCGCCACGCCTTGCCCCCTCCTCCAAGTCGCCCCCCTCCTATTTATACGCGCCACCCCGGCCCCCCCACCACCACACCGCCGCCGCCCCTCAGCCGTCGCCACCCGCGCCTGCCGTCGCCGCGCCTCGCTGCCGCCCGCGCCGCCGAGCCCCGCCACCCCGCGAGTCACCGCCCAACCCCGCCTCGCCGGAGCCCCTCGCCGGAGGTACCGCGCCGGATCCCGAGCCGCCGGTTTTTTTAAAACCGTTCGGGTTTTTTAGAAACCCTAGTTCGTTTTTTAGATCGGTTCGGCGGTTTTTCTCGGTTCTTCTTTATAGCGGACGTTTGTTCGTATGTTCGTTTTAATGAACGGTTTTCGCCCGTTAGTTACAGTTAACGAACGCTCGTTCGTTAGTCTGTTCTTCAGTTTCCTTTTTCTCAGATTTATCCGCGATTATTTTCGATCATGATTTCTGATCCGATCTTATTTTCTGTTTATCTTTTCGCTCGTTAGTCAGAATCAGGTGATTCAAGCGCCTAGATCTTCATCCCGAGACCCTCTTTCTCTTTAACCAACTTGCACAAGTTTTTGCTACTGTAAAATTTGACATAGGTCCAGATTAGTAAACGGATCTTGTTTCTTTTGCCGTTTGAGTTTCGTTGCTCCGTTTGATTTGATACTTTTTTCTAACCGGAGTTCTTAAGTTGAACTTTCTGGTCAACCTCTCTTATTTGAGTTTTTCTTGTGCATCTTTGCTTGTTGCTTATGTATGTTATTGTTTGTTTGCGATAGAACACCTGGAGTGCGAAGCGTGTTACTACGAGTCTCTAGGTTTCGCGGATCGTCAGCAAGACAAGTAACACATTGATCATACTCTTTTCATACCCAGTTTTTATGCATTAGTTCCAATCCTCAAACATTGCATGATTAGGATGTCATTAACTTGTGGGTTGGGAAGTAGTTGTTGAGGTAGAACCTATTGCCCTGTTACTATCAAACCCTTGGGAGTTACTTCTGCGCGTTGCTTATTGCTATGCTATGCTCGTAGACGTGGTTTGGGTTTGAGTGAAATCCATGACAGATGTGAGATTGTTAATTAACGGTTCAACTTAAGGTGGCAACTTGAATACACATCTGGGTGGATTGAGGCACCTTGGGAACCCAGTGTTGTCTGTTTTTTTGGAAATCCCGGGGTACCCGTGTGATCTTCCTATGGACCGCCACCCAGGCTCAAAAGGGAACTGAGATGATTCATGCTAGAAACTTCCGTGTGCAGCCACAAGCTATTATGGGCTCTAGCATAGCTGAGTAAGTTACGTGAAGCTCTTGAAGAGGTAGATCAGTGGGTAGTGGGTTTTGTAGGTTTGGTATGGTCTGCCCGGAGTAAAGAGTTAATGTTTTCTGAAAGACTGTGTCTCGGTCATCCGTTTCTCAAACACCATGCAGTGCGAGAAATCCAACAGAGGCGATCGAGTCTTGTGGGGAAAAGTGCGCAAACCTCTGCAGAGTGTACAATCTAATCATGGTTAGCCGTGTCCCCACTTATGGACAATCTTGAGTATCTAGTACTTGGGTTATCACATGTATCTCATCACTCTTAATTCAATTTGTTGGGTTGTTAAATACTTTAATTGGGATTGAGTTGGGGTTACCTTCTCAATGTTGTTCAACTACCATGATAGTTAAATTAAAATCTATTCCTTTGTTGTAGCGAAAAATTGGCTTTTCGCAAAAACTATAACCATAGAGCTTTCCGCAAGCCAAATATGCATGCAGTGATAGCATTATTCTGTTCTTGCTCTACTATGTTACTTTTCCAGCATATTCCATGTGCTGACCCGTTCTCGGGCTGCAACGTATTATGTTGCAGACTTTTCAGACGAGGAGTAAGGTTCGTTAGGTCATTGCCGTGCAGCTCAGCTATGCCGTTGGAGTTGATGGACTCACTTATCTTCCAAGCTTTCCGCTGTTATCGCATTAGATGGCCTTAAGCCATGTTATTGTAATAAGTTCTCTTTGGAGACATTCGATGTAATAAGAGCAAAAACAGTCGGAAAGTCTACTCACCTGGACATTGGCTCGAAGAGCAGCACTGGCTGTTCTCATGCACCGTCTTCACCCGCTCCATCATCATGTCAGCTTGTCGGATGGCTTCTGCAGCCGCCTCCGACTGGCTGTCCGGGACGGGATAGCTGGTGAAAAAGTGAGCAGATGACCCAGGTGTGCGGCTTGGAGCTCCGTGGCGTGGAGTTGGACGACTGAAGGAATCATAGGCACAGTCGGCGGTGTGGAGTGCTCACTCGACAAGGGTGCAGCGAAGGTCACAGAGGCCCTGCCCGCGTCTTCAGGCTGACGGACGGGAGGTATCGTAGTTGGTTCTTGCCGAGACATCCTACCAGCTGCTACCTTCTTGCTCTTCCTAGGCTTAAGAGCCACATCTTCATCGTCATCTGGAAGATCGATGACGTTGGGTGGAGCTGCATGGCAGATCATTCGACCCCAAGTGAACCACTAGAACGCAATCGACCAAACAATCAAGAACAAAATCGCAAGAGTTTATACCTGGGTTGGAGGTTACCGCATCTTCCATCTCCTCGTCCCGGTACTGGAGAGAAGAGGTTCCTGACGTAGCAGCACTGCAAAGACCCGCATTCAATCGGTTACGTTCGGTTAATTGAGTTGACAAAAAGGACAAGTCAGATGATTACCCGGAGATAGTAGGGACGGTCACTTTGATCCTGGGCAAAGCTTTTGGCAGTTTGGAGGAGGTGGCTTTCTGTGCTTTCGGCGCTGGAGGCGGCATAACTTTGGACTGCTTTGGAGCCTTCTCAGTCGGCGTTGGGGAAGACGTCCTGGGACGCTTCGAAGACTGTCCAATCGGCGCGGCCACCAAGTCCGGAGCGCTCGCAGGGTCGTGAGCGTGTTTGGATCTCCTCTCCCTGCGAGGAGGCGAGTCGACTTCTTCGTCATTAGTCTATTCGTCGCTCTCCTCGTCCTCCTCGGCATCCGAGTGCCCCTCGCCGCTCTCGCCCCCACTCGCTTCTTCCTCGACGTCTTGTTCCTGCACTCCGTTGGGCATTGAGTACATGTCAATGAGGGCCTGAAAGGACAACGATCAAAGGAAATTCAGTCGACCATAAACAAGATGTCATACGGTGAATCGGAAAGACACTTGATAAAGCAGAATTATACCTGCTCCGACTGGTGCGAGTTGTCGAATGGAATCACCCTCCTAGATCCCCGAGGGTTGTCTTTGTTGCTGGTGATCCCCATCAACCACTTCTCCAAGGTATCCTCGCTGACATCCTACGGGTGGATCCGAGTGGAATCCTCGAGCCCAGAGTACATCCACATCGGATGATCACGCGCCTGAAGCGGTTGGATGCGTCGACCGAGAAAGACCTCCAGCAGGTCCATTCCGGTCACCCCGTCGCGGACGACTTGGACGACCCGCTCAACCAGCACCTTGACCTGTGCCTTCTCTTCTGGAACTACCTTCAGGGGGGCGGGCTTATCCACTTGAGCCAAGGAAAAGGGAGGAAGTCCAGTCGACTAACCCGGGGTCGGCTAATCCTTGCAGTAGAACCAAGTCGACTGCCAGCCTCGGACTGAGTCGGAAGGATCATGGCTGGGAAGGTACTCTTGCTCCTCATCTGGATCCCCAAACCCCCGCACATCTGGATCGCTTGTGTCCTCTCGTCACTTGGATTGGCCTTTTTGACCGACTGGGAGCAACAGGTGAAGATGTGTTTGAAAAGACCCCAGTGCGGTCGACAGCCCAAGAAATTTTCACACATCGACACGAAAGCAGCCAGATAGACTATGGTGTTTGGAGTGAAATGGTGAAGTTGAGCCCCAAAGAAATTCAAAAAAACCCAGAAGAAAGGATTAGGAGGCAGTGAGAATCCGCTATCCACGTGGGTGGCGAGGAGAACACACTCACCCTCCTTTGGCTGCGGCTTGGTTTCGTTCCACGGGAACCGTGCCGATTTGTGGGGGATCAGTCCCCCCTCCACCAGGTCATCGTGGTCGTCCCGGGTGATTGTCGAGCGGATCCAGTCGCCCTGGATCCAGCCCGGTAGCAGGCCTGATCTCGACGAGGATCCTCTCTGGCTGGTCCGCTTGCCCTTCGCCTTCGTGGTCGCCTTCTTCGCGCGCTCCAACGCCACCGTCTTCTCTTTCCCCATGGAGACGGGTCGAGCTCGAGCGAGAGTCCGGCGACGAGGGCGGAAGCAAGTGTGGCGGAGAGATTGGGAGAAGAAGAAGAGAGAATGGGAGCGCACGGGGCAGAGGCCTGGCCCAGGGCCTTTTATAAGGTCATCCCCCGAGTGACTGACTGGTGGACCCGGACGATCTAAACAAATCCCACAACAGTCGTGCATGCAGTACGTGGCGAAAAAGGTGGCGCGGGGATCGAGGGGACTTGCCTAATCCGTCCCGATAACCTCGGTTCCATCCGTCTGGGGCACTTCCCAAAATTCAAATCCCACGAAATCCGCGGAGAGCAGAGCAACCTGCCAGACTGAAGACAAACATCCTCTACATCATCATTCGGAATTCTACCATGAAAATTTACTCGACAAAAACCAAGAATGGACCAAGGCGACTGAGAAATGAGTCGACGTCGTCAGCTCAAATCATTGTTCCAGAACAAGATATACTCATAGCATAAAGAATAGGTCGGAAGTGTTCCCAACTCCTTCCTCACTCAAGCCCTGATCCATTCGGGGGCTAATGATGAAGCTATGTACCTAGGGTAGGGTCATGGATCTGTCCAACATAACCTCCCCAAGGACATCTCTACAAAGAATCAGAAGCAGTCGAAGAGAAACCATCATCCACTCGACCGTGAAGATGTGCTCACTCGACCACCTTGAAGACACTCGACCACCAGAAGATGAGAAATCCTCCACTCTGCAACGGTCAGGACTTAAACCATAGCTTTATGGGCATTGACAACACTTTACTGCGGACGTTACCAGTAATGCACCTCCTTTATGAGCATTGAACCTTGTGTAACAGAGGGGAGCTAGGGTCCTGGCGTACTCTATATAAGCCACCCCCTCCTCTGGGACAGGGGTTCGCACTTTCTGTAATTCACACGCATATATTCAGTCGACCGCCTGCGGGCTCTGAGACGTAGGGCTGTTACTTCCTCCGAGAAGATCCTGGACTCGTAAAACTCGTGTGTACAACTCCTCCATTGCTAGGATCTTGCCTCTACATTCTTACCCCCCTATTCTACTGTCAGTATTAGAACCACGACAGTTGGCGCCCACTGTGGGGCAGGTGTCTTAGCGACTTGTTGGAGAAGTTGCAATTTTTCTGATCCCCTTCATCATGGTTCCAGTCGGGGGTTTGGCTGAGGGCCGCGAGATCCGTCTCGGCGCGCTCGTGTTTGTCGCCGACGACTCCGCTTGGCTTCAGAAGGCACCACTCGACGCCGACGCACTCCCCGCCCGCGGGGCGACGCACTTTCGCGCGTGCGTTCGCGGCGTCCTCCTGCAGCAACCGTCGACCCAGTATCAGTCGACTCCAGCAGCTTTCCCCCTCCCTACAGCCCACTGGAGCAAACGCTCTGGTCGGTCGAGGCTTCGGCGGTGGGTGAAGCATGTGGTGGCCCGCCAGTCGGCCGCCCCTCAAGTCGCGGCGATCGAGCCCGATGAAACTCTCTACGGCCGATTCGATCTGTCGACTGGCTCCGAAGAGATCGCATTCGAGTGTGACAGCAGCGACCCGGCGGCGGAAGTCTTGATGGTCAATGGACCACGCAGCCCTCCTGGCTTCAACCGTGAAGACGGAGGCGACGGGAACGGTGATCCATCGTGCGTTCACGAGGAGTACCGCCCCGAACCCCTCTCCTCGCAGCAGAGGGAGGAATTTCGCCGCCGGAACATGGATGCATTGCATACTCCTATAGTTGGAGAAACCCCTGAGGCCCAGGCCTTGGAGCAGGCGCGCTTGGCCAACCTGGCTGAGCGCGCTCGACTGGAGAACCTCCAGCGCGCACTCGACGATCGCGCTCGACAACGTGCTCCTAAGTCCAGTCGACGCCATCTTTTTCCACCTCTGACTCAGCTATACCGAACACTGATCTAGAATCTAGCAGCTGCTGCCCGGATAGCAGAGTCGATCCAACCTTCCCAATCAGAAGCTGGCCGAGGTCTGGTGCAGATCAGAGCCTTGCTCCTGGTAGCTGGAGAGCAAAATACGGTCGTATCTCAGTCGCGGAATAGGATCCATAGCAGATCCATGGTCGCAGACACAATTCAGTCGGCCATAGCCCAAGATCGCCCCGAGGCGTGAGGGACGTGGAGATCGGCGTGATCAGTATAGAAACCGAGAGCAGTATGATCGTCGTGCCGGTCGCGATGATCGCCGTCGAGTGCCCACGCCTCCTCCAAGGAGTGGGTCATACGTGCCTCGGCCACATGAAGACAGACGCCCTCACAGTGTCGGACGAGGTATTCCAGTCGACCCCAGGGAGCCAGGCTTTGATGCGAGATCTATTCTCATGCAGGGCTTGGTCGACAGAAATAGAGCTCACCGAGAGGGCCACGACAGAGATCCGCAAACCAGCAACAGGGTGCATGTCTCCGGTCCAGAGTGCTTCAGCAAAGCTATCAGAGCTGCGGTGATTCCCCCCAACTTCAGGTTGGCGTCTGGGGTCAGTAAGTTCACTGGAGAGTCCAAGCCTGACACTTGGCTTGAAGACTACCGAGTGGATGTCCAGATTGGTGGCGGCAATGATGAAGTGGCCATGAAACACCTTCCTCTGATGTTGGAGGGCTCGTCTAGAGCATGGCTGAATCAGTTAGCGCCTGGCAGCATCTATACTTGGGAAGATCTCGCCCGAGTGTTTGTCAGAACATTCGAGGGCACTTGCAAACGGCCGGCAGGTTTGACAGAATTACAGTGTTGTGTTCAGAAACCGAATGAAACTTTGAGGGATTAAATCCAGAGATGGATCACCCTACACCACATGGTAGAAGATGCGTCGGATCATCAGGCAATTTGTGCCTTTAAGGAAGGCGTCAGGTATCGGGAGTTGAATACGAAATTCGGCCGGACAGGAAATATGACTCTGGCTCGGATGATGGAAATTGCCACCAAGTATGCCAATGGTGAAGAAGAAGAGCGACTCTAGAGTGGCAAGCACAAAGCAGTCGCCCATGAAGCCGGAAGAGGAAACTCCGGTCGAAAACAGAAGCGCAAGGCCGAGCCAGCTGCTCCGGGTGAAGCCTTGGCTGTGGTTCAAGAAAGTTCAAGGGGAAGCCCAAAGGGCCGTGGAACCCCAAGAAAGTAAAAGATCAAGATGGAAATGACGTGTTGGATCTGCCGTGCCATATCCACACCAAAAAGATGAAGAAGGTAATTTCATTTACCCGAAGCACACCACTCGGTAGTGTCGGCTCCTAATCCAGCAGTTTCGAGAGAAACAACCCAAGGAAAAGGAGAAGGAAGCAGACAAGGCTGAGGATGAGGGAGAGGATGATGATGGTTATCCCCATGTGAATTCCACTCTGATGATTTTTGCTGACATTGAGAGCAAAAGTCGATTGAAAGTCATCAACAGGGAAGTGAACATGGTCGCTTCGGTGACACTCAGTTACTCGAAGTGGTCACAGACTGCCATTACATTCGACCAGTCTGACCATCCAGCGCACATCGCCACCCCTGGGAGGCAAGCACTGGTGGTCGACCCGGTGGTCGAAGGCACTCGACTGACAAAGGTCCCAATGGACGGTGGCAGTGGCCTGAACATACTGTATGCAGAGACGTTGAAGGGAATGGGCATTCCGATGTCCAGACTCAGTGAAAGCCATATGAGTTTCCATGGGGTCATTCCAGGCAAGAAGGCTGCATCCCTCGGTCAGATTACGCTCGACGTGGTTTTTGGTGATTCCAAAAATTACCGCAAAGAAAAGTTGATGTTTGAAGTTGTGGATTTCCAGAGTGCTTATCATGCAATTCTGGGCAGGCCAGCTTATGCACGATTTATGGCTCGACCATGTTACGTGTACCTCAAACTGAAGATGCCTGGTCCTAGAGGAGTGATCACTATCTCTGGTAATCGGAAGAAGGCAGAAAAGTGCTTCCAGAAGGGCTCAAAGATCGCCGATGCCCAGATGGCCGTGGTAGAATTGCAAGAATACCAGAAAAATGCAGATCCGAGTGACTTGCTGCGAGCCAAGAAGCCAGCCACAGATTCAGCATTCCAGTCGTCTGGTGAAACGAAGTCGATTCACATTCACCCGACAGATCCCAATGCTGCTCCGACTCACATTTCAACCACACTCGACTCCAAATAGGAAGAAGCGCTCATCCAGTTCCTCCGTGAGAACTGGGACATCTTTGCATGGAAGCCTTCTGACATGCTGGGTGTTCCCAGGGGACTGGTTGAGCATCGTTTGCGAGTCGACCCGAAGGTGAAACCAGTCAAAGAGCATCTTCGACGGTCCGCCGTCTAGAAAAGAAAGGCAATCGGTGAAGAGGTGGCTCGGCTTTTGGCAGCCGAGTTTATGTGAGAGATTTACCACTCCGAGTGGTTAGCCAATGTTGTCATGGTCCCAAACAAAGACGACTCACTTCACATGTGCATTGATTTCAAGCATATCAATCGGGCCTGCCCGAAAGATCACTTTCCTCTCCCTCGCATCGATCAGATAGTCGACTCGACTGCAGGATGCGAGCGTTTGTCCTTTTTGGACGCCTACTCCGGCTACCACCAGATCCGTATGTACGGACCCGACGAGATAAAGACAGCTTTTATCACCCCGTTTGGGTGCTTCTGTTATGTCACAATGCCATTCGGTTTGAAGAATGTCGGAGCCACATTCATGCGGATGATTCAGAAGTGCCTGCTCACTCAGATCAGTCGGAATGTGGAAGCATACATGGATGACATTGTGGTCAAGTCACGTAAAGGTTCCGACCTATTGACTGACCTTGCTAAAACTTTTGCCAACCTCAGAAGGTATGATATCAAGCTCAATCCATCAAAGTGCACGTTTGGAGTTCCAGGCGGAAAGTTACTCGGTTTCCTTGTTTCCGAACGAGGAATCGATGCTAACCCAGAGAAAGTAGGCGCTATACTCCGAATGAAATGCCCTGTGCATGTGCATGATGTCCAGAAGCTTACTGGTTGCTTGGACGCCCTAAGTCGATTCATTTCTCACCTCGGTGAAAAGGCGCTACCTCTTTACCGACTGATGAAGAAACCAGATAAGTTCGAGTGGACCCCAGAAGCTTATGCAGCGTTTGCAGAGCTAAAAGCCCTGCTTTCCACCCAGTCGGTGCTTGCTACTCCAATCAGCAAAGAGCCTCTACTGCTTTATATAGCAGCCACTGGACAAGTCGTCAGTACAGTACTTACGGTCGAGCGGGAAGAAGAAGGAAAAGCTTATAAAGTTCAATGCCTAGTCTATTATATTTCTGAAGTCCTTACCCCGTCGAAGTAGAGATATCCTCATTATCAGAAGCTTGTTTGTGGGATTTACATGACCACGAAGAAGGTTGCACACTATTTCTCGGATCACTCTGTTATAGTCGTCAGCGACACTCCATTGTCAGAGATTCTGCACACAGAGATGCAACCGGTCGAGTGGCAAAATGGGCGATTGAACTCCTTCCCTTGGATATCAAGTTTGAGGCAAAGAAAGCTATCAAGTCCCAAGCAATAGCAGATTTCCTTGCCGAGTGGAACAGCAACTACCGACTCAAGTTCATTCTGAGCACTGGACCATGTTCTTTGACGGATCCAAAATGCTGAATGGTTCTGGTGCTGGGGTAGTTCTGGTATCCCCCCGAGGAGACAGGCTCAGATATGTCCTCCAAATTCACTTTGATTCCTCCAACAATGAAGCAGAATATGAAGCACTCCTGTATGGGTTGCGCATGGTCATCTCACTCGGCGTCCGTCGCCTCATGGTCTATGGTGACTCAGATTTGGTAGTTAATCAAGTGATGAAGGAGTGGGACGTCAGAAGCCCAGCCATGACTGGTTACTGCAACACGGTGAGAAAGCTTGAGAAGAAGTTTGAGGGGTTAGAACTCCACCATATACCCTGACTGAAAAAGCAAGCAGCCGATGACTTGGCAAAATAGGTTCTAAGAGAGAAGCCATTCCCAGCAATGTGTTTTTGGTCACTCGCCGACAGTTCAGGAAGATCCTTTTACTGAAGAGCCCCCACAACCTAAGAGCGCCACAGATCTGACTGAAGTCAAGGTCCCAGCCGTGGTCGACCTGATCATGGAGGTTCTGGCCATTACTCCTGACTAGACAGTGCCCTACATTGCGTACATCCTCAGGAAAGAACTCCCAGAGGATGAAGAAGAGGCTCGACAGATCGTCTGTCAATCCAAGGCCTTTACTGTGATAAGAGGACAACTATTCAGGGAAAGCGTGACTGGAGTCGGTCAGAAATGCATAACATGAGAAGAAGGTCGAATGATCCTCAATGACATCCACTTGGGGACCTGTGGTCATCATGCGTCCTCTCGGGCCATCGTGGTTAAAGCATACCGAGTTGGATTCTATTGGCCACGAGAAAATGAAATGGCGAAAGATATAGTCGACAGATGTGAAGGCTGCCAGTTTTACTCCGACATGTCTCACAGGCCAGCGTCAGCCCTGAAGACCATCCCCCTCATCTGGCCCTTTGCTGTTTGGGGACTGGATATGGTTGGACCGCTGAGAACTGGTAGGAGCGGCTTCACTCATGTGCTCGTTGCAGTCGATAAGTTTATCAAATGGATCGAAGCTAAACCTATCAAGAACCTTGATGCTAGCACTGCTGTCAGTTTTATCAGAGAATTGACATTCAGATATGGAGTCCCACACAACATCATCACGAACAACGGGTCGAACTTTGATTCGGATGAGTTCAGAGCTTTCTGCACCTCTCAGGGCACTCAAGTCAACTATGCTTCAGTCGCTCACCCGCAGTCGAACGGACAAGCAGAAAGAGCCAATGGCCTAATTCTCAAAGGACTGAAACCCCAACTAATGTGTGATCTCAAACACGCAGCAGGCGCTTGGGTTGATGAACTTCCGTCAGTTCTGTGGGGTTTAAGGACAACTCCTACTCGGTCGACCGGACGAACTCCCTTCTTCTTAGTCTATGGAGCCGAAGCTGTTCTGCCAAGTGACCTGCTCCACAACGCACCCCGAGTCGAGCTCTTCTCCGAAGAGGAAGCAGAGCAGGCCCGGCAAGATTCAGTCGATCTCTTAGAGGAGGAAAGAGAGATGGCCTTAATCCGGTTGACCATTTATCAGCAAGACTTGCGTCGATTCCACGCCAGAAATGTGAGGTGTCGAGCCTTTCAAGAAGGAGACCTGGTTCTTCGAGTGGATCAACAGAAACCACACAAGCTTGCCCCAACTTGGGAGGGCCCCTTCATCATCACCAAAGTTCTCCACAATGGAGCATACCATCTTTACAGTATTGAGCATTAGAAAGACGAGCCACGGGCTTGGAACACAGAGATGCTCTGCCCCTTTTATACTTAAGCACTCATTTGAATAAAATGTAATAAGGAACACCTTTGTAATTTGTTTATCAAAGACAAGAGCTTATGGTCCTATCATTCGATTGTTGTGTTCTTATTTACTTCTGAAATCCCCCAGTGGGTGGGCTTAGTCGCGAATCTGTTTTGCCTAAGTTCGAAAGTAAATCCTACCGAGTGGTGAGCAATCCTCCCACTCGGGGGCTTAGCTGAAGTCCAGTACTCGCCTAAGTCCTCCCACTGGGAGGCTTAGCTGCAGTCCAGTACTTGCCTAAGTTTGAAAAAATCCTACCGAGTAGAGAGCAATCCTCCCACTAGGGGGCTTAGCTGCAGTCCAGTACTCGCCTAAGTTCTCTCACTAAGAGACTTACTTGCAGTCTAGTACTCACCTAAGTTGGAAAAAATCCTACCGAGTGGAGAGCAATCCTCCCACTCGGAGGCTTAGCTGCAGTCCAGTACTCACCTAAGTTCTCTCACTAGGATACTTAGCTGCAGTTCAGTACTCGCCTAAGTTCGGAAAAATCCTACCGAGTGGAGAGCAATCCTCCCAATCGGGGGCTTAGCTGCAGTCCAGTACTCGCCCAAGTTCTCCCAGTAGGAGACGTAGCTGTAGTCCAGTACTCGCCTAAGTTTGAAAAAATCCTGCCAAGTGGAGAACAATCCTCCCACTCGGGGGTCTTAGCTGCAGTCCAGTACTCGCCTAAGTCCGAAACATACCACGACGAAGTGCAGGTCGACTGCAACCTTCTCCTTAGGAGCTATGGCACAAGTACAACGTACGCTCCATCCCTATCCGCAAGGGCGACGAGGTGCAGGTCGACTGCAACCTTATCCTTCGGAGCTACGGCACAAGTACAACGTACGCTCCACCCCTATTCGCAAGGGCGACGAGGTGCAGGTCGACTGCAACCTTCTCCTTCGGAGCTACGGCACAAGTACAACGTACGCTCCACCCCTATTCGCAAGGACGACGAGGTGCAGGTCGACTGCAACCTTCTCCTTCAGAGCTAGGGCACAAGTACAACATACGCTCCATCCCTATCTGCAAGGATGACGAGGTGCAGGTCGACTGCAACCTTCTCCTTCAGAGCTACGACACAAGTACAACGTCTGCTCCATCCCTATCCGCAAGGACGACGAAGCGTTCCGAGCAATGAGCAAAGTCCATTCGAAGGCAAGCGCAAGCACATTCGGAGATAAATCAAATTCAGATAAATCCTAAAAGTTCCAAGCAGCAAATCAAAAGTACTCGGGCACCAAGGCCGAAGGAGTTCAATGGTTACAACAATCACTCAGCATTTCGAGGCAAATTTAAAGCAGATTCAAGTTTCATAAGTTTGTTCACTCGGTCGGAGGAGGGCTGGCAGGCTCCACGAATGAGTCCAGATCGATCCCATCAGCGATCCGAGTGGCGGCAGCAATGAAAGTCTCCATGAAGGACTGGAAGTCATGCTTTTTGGTGTTAGCGACTTTGGTTGCAGCCAGTTTGTCTTCACGAGCCTCCTTGCAATGGACTCGCACCAAAGACAGCGCCACGTCAGCACCACACTGGGCGAAGGATTTCTTCCATTCTTGCACTCGGTCAGGGATCTTGTTCAGTCAAGTCATCAAGGATTCCAGGTCATTTTGGAGCGTCGCCCTGGGCTAAAGCGATGACTCGATTCGGGAGACTACCTCCTTCAGGTGCACGAGGTAGCTTGTGGCGCTGGCGATACGGGACTCCAGCCGAAGCATGTTCATTGCAGTTTCGTCGCAGACTGGAGAAGCGATAGGGTCCAGACCCATCTCGACCCTTCCAGTTTCCTCGTTCAAGTCTTGGCAGAATTCTGCAGCCAAAAGTTAGTTAATCGACCGAGCAAGATCCGATCGCAAGCATCAACACAGTCGGTTTAGAAGAAATACCTTCCAGCGTGAGATAGAGCTTCTTGGCAAGAGTCCTCAGATAAGCTTCCGTGTCATTCCTCTTGCAGATTGCAGACTCCAACTTTTCATTCAGTACGACCTTGTCCTTCTTCAGACTGGACACTTCGCGGTTAGCTTCATTAAGACAAGATTTCAGTTTGTTCACCTCCCCTTCCAGCGTTCCGATTGAAGCGAGCTTCTGGTCTACGAGAGCAGTTTTATCTTGGGCTGCTTTTTGCGCGGCGGCGAGGTCCGAGTCCTTCTTCTCTAGAGCCAACCTCATTTACTCTGCAAAAGAAACAATCGAATCAAAGAAGAGATCAAAGAAATATATTGAAAGTCAGTCGACAGTCAGTTACCTTCCATACCAGCGGCTTCACCTTGAGCTTTCTTCAGATTCTGCTGGGCCAATTCCAAGTCGAGGTTGAGTTGCCTCTGCTTCTCCTCAAGTTCAGCAAACTTAGAAATAAGAGTACAAGACTTCTGCAGAAGGCAAAAGACGGATCAGTCGATAAGATCAAAGGTTGTTTACTTCCGAGTGAATAAAACCTAAAGAAGTTCGCTTAGACCCCAGCCGACTGCACACGGTCGACTGCGGTCTCAGGGGCTACACCCAGCGGGTGCACTTGGCGTGCCCGCGCTGACTAAGACTCAACTCGTCCGGTCCGCCCAGACCAAGTCAAAAAAAGAAGCTGTTCAGACCACAGCCGACTGCCAGCAGTCGACTGCGGTCTCGGGGACTACACCCAGTGGGTGCACTTGGCGTGCCCCCACCAATTCGGATCCTACTCGACCGGTCCACCTGAGTCGAGTGTATGGAGTGAAAAAGAAAGGAAAGTAGAACTCAGACCCCAGTCGACTGCCAACAGTCGACCGCGGTCTCGGGGACTACACCCAGTGGGTGCACTTAGCGTGCCCCCACCGGTTCAGATCCCACTCGCCCAGACCGAGTGGAAGAGCGAAACTACCAAAAACAACAAAACACCCAGCGGGTGCTCTAATTCGACACAAACAACAGGAGATTGTGTAGAAGAAGATTTTTCGAGTAACATTTCCTCATAGAGCAAAAACAGTCGGAAAGTCTACTCACCTGGACATTGGCCCGAAGAGCAGCACTGGCGTCGTAGGCAGCTTGGCTATTCTCATGCACCGTCTTCACCCGCTCCATCATCATGTCAGCCTGTCGGATGGCTTCCGCAGCCGCTTCCGACTGGCTGTCCGGGACGGGATAGCTGGTGAAAAAGTGGGAAGACGACCCAGGTGCGGCGGCTTGGAGCTCCGTGGCATGGAGTTGGACGACTGAAGGAATCACAGGCGCAATCGGCGGTGTGGAGTGCTCACTCGACAAGGGTGCAGCGAAGGTCACAGAGGCCCTGCCCGCGTCTTCAGGCTGATGAACGGGAGGTATCGTAGTTGGTTCTTGCCGAGACATCCTACCAGCTGCTACCTTCTTGGTCTTCCTGGGCTTAAGAGCCACATCTTCATCGTCATCTAGAAGATTGATGACGTTGGGTGGAGCTGCAAGGCAGATCATTCGACCCCAAGTGAACCACTAGAACACAATCGACCAAAGAATCAAGAACAAAATCGCAAGAGTTTATACCTGGGTTGGAGGTTACCGCATCTTCCATCTCCTCGTCCCGGTACTATAGAGAAGAGGTTCCTGACGTAGCAGCACTGCAAAGACCCGCATTCAATCGGTTACGTCCGGTTAATTGAGTCGACGAAAAGGACAAGTCAGGTAATTACCCAGAGATAGTAGGGACGGTCACTTTGATCTTGGGCGAAGCTTTTGGCAGTTTGGAGGAGGTGGCTTTCGGTGCTTTCGGCGCTGGAGGCGGCACAACTTTGGACTGCTTTGGAGCCTTCTCAGTCGGCATTGGGGAAGACGTCCTGGGACGCTTCAAAGGCTGTCCAATCGGCGCGGCCACCAAGTCCGGAGCGCTCGCCGGGTCGTGAGCATGTTTGGATCTCCTCTCCCTATGAGGAGGCGAGTCGACTTCTTCGTCATCAGTCGATTCATCGCTCTCCTCGTCCTCCTCGGCATCCGAGTGCCCCTCGCCTCTCTCACCCCCGCTCGCTTCTTCCTCGACGTCTTGTTCCTGCACTCCGTTGGGCATTGAGTACATGTCGATGAGGGCCTGAAAGGACAACGATCAAAGGAAATTCAGTCGACCATAAAAATGATGTCACACGGTGAATCGGAAAGATACTTGATAAAACAGAATTATACCTGCTCCGGCTGGTGCGAGTTGTCGAATGGAATCACCCTCCTAGACCCCCGAGGGTTGTCTTTGTTGCTGGTGATCCCCATCAACCACTTCTCCAAGGTATCCTCGCTGACATCCGCCGGGTGGATCCGAGTGGAATCCTCAAGCCCAGAGTACATCCACATCGGATGATCACGCGCCTGAAGCGGTTGGATGCGTCGACCGAGAAAGACCTCCAGCAGGTCCATTCCGGTCACCCCGTCGCGGACGAGTTGGACGACCCGCTCGACCAGCACCTTGACCTGCGCCTTCTCTTCTGGAACTACCTTCAGGGGGGCGGGCTTCTCCACTCGAGCCAAGGAAAAGGGAGGAAGTCCAGTCGACTAACCCGGGGTCGGCTAATCCTTGCAGTAGAACCAAGTCGACTGCCGGCCCCGGACCGAGTTGGGAAGGATCATGGCTGGGAAGGGACTCTTGCTCCTCATCTGGATCCCCAAACCCCCACACATCTGGATCGCTTGTGTCCTCTCGTCACTCGGATTGGCCTTTTTGACTGACTGGGAGCGATAGGTGAAGATGTGTTTGAAAAGACCCCAGTGCGGTCGACAGCCCAAGAAATTATCACACATCGACACGAAAGCAGGCATATAGACTATGGTGTTTGGAGCGAAATGGTGAAGTTGAGCCCCAAAGAAATTCAAAAAACACCGGAAGAAAGGATGGGGAGGCAGTGAGAATCCGCGATCCACGTGGGTGGCGAGGAGAACACACTCACCCTCCTTTGGTTGCGGCTCGGTTTCGTTCCACAGGAGCCGTGCCGATTTGTGGGGGGTCAGTCCCCCCTCCACCAGGTCGTCGAGGTCGTCCTGGGTGATTGTCGAGCGGATCCAGTCGCTCTGGATCCAGCCCGGCAGCAGGCCGGATCTCGACGAGGATCCGCCTCGGCTGGTCCGCTTGCCCTTTGCCTTCGCGGTCGCCTTCTTCGCGTGCTCTAGCGCCACCGTCTTCTCTTTCCCCATGGCGACGGGTCGAGCTCAAGCGAGAGTCCGGCGACAAGGGCAGAAGCAAGCGTGGCGGAGAGATCGGGAGAAGAAGAAGAGAGAATGGGAGCGCACGGGGCAGAGGCCTAGCCCAGGGCCTTTTATAAGGTCATCCCCCGAGTGACTGACTGGTGGACCCAGACGATCTAAACAAATCCCGCAACAGTCGCGCGCGCAGTACGTGGCGAAAAAGTGGCGCGGGGATCGAGGGGACTTGCCTAATCCGTCCCGATAACCTCGGTTCCGTCCGTCTGGCGCACTTCCCAAAATTCGAATCCCGCGAAATCCACGGAGAGCAGAGCAACCTGTCAGACTGAAGACAAACATCCTCTACATCATCATTCGGAATTCTACCGTGAAAATTCAATCGACAAAAACCAAGAATGGACCAAGGCGACTGAGAAAGGAGTCGACGTCGTCAGCCCAACTCATTGTTCCACAACAAGATATACTCATAGCACAAAGAATAGGTCGGAAGTGTTCCCAACTCCTTCCTCACTCAAACCCTGATCCATTCAGGGGCTAATGATGAAGCTATGTACCTAGGGTAGGGTCATGGATCTATCCAACATACCCTCCCCAAGGACATATCTACAAAGAATCAGAAGCAGTCAAAGAGAAACCATCATCCACTCGACCGTGAAGATGTGCTCACTCGACCACCTTGAAGACACTCGTCCACCAGAATATGAGAAATCCTCCACTCTGCAACGGTCAGGACTTAAACCATAGCTTTATGGGCATTTACAACACTTTACTACAGACGTTACCAGTAACGCACCTCCTTTATGAGCATTGAACCTTGTGTAACGGAGGGGAGCTGGGGTCCTGGCTTACTCTATATAAGCCACCCCCCTCCTCTGGGACAAGGGTTCACACTTTCTGTAATTCACATGCATATATTCAGTCGACCGCCTCCGGGCTCCGAGATGTAGGGTTGTTACTTCCTCCGAGAAGGGCCTGAACTCGTAAAACTCGTGTGTACAACTCCTCCATAGCTAGGATCTTGCCTCTACATTCTTACCCCCCCCCCTATTCTACTGTCATTCTTAGAACCACGACACTAGGTACTTGAACATTGGAATAGCAAGCTTCACCGGGACGTACAATGCCACCTTACCAGAAGAGGAGTGCTGGATGATTCAAGTACAAGTTCCAGGAAGGACGTTCTCGCCAACTTCCAAACCCATAGAATTTTCCTTCGACGCACCAACCTGGAGTTTAGGGAAGAGCATGGCAGCTCACATCACCATGGGATGCATTGGAGAAGTCTACAACCGGGAACTCAAGGACACTATCTACCAAATATGTGGGCGCCGAGATGAGCAATGGGAAGTAATCAGCACTAGAAGGATAGATCCATTGCAGCTTTCATCCAGGAGTTAAACCAGCACATTCGACGTCAGGAGAACCAGTTGTGCGCGGACATGATGGACTTGAAGAAGGCGAAGACTAGGATCATCGAGCTGGAGGAAGAACTCAAGTTTACACGCGATGGATATGAGGAGGAAATCAAGACACTACTGGAGAAGAATGACGACCTAGTTAAGAAGATCGGAGTATTCATGGGAGACCCCACACCAGTAGAAGAAGACGAAGAACCCAAGGAGATTCACCCCGAGGACTACATCATCATCGACGACACCGATTCTGATCCTAGTGATGATGACTTTGAAGACGAAGCTGGAGCAGACATCATGGAGTCTTCCATCGATCAAAATTTCTAGATGACCACCATATGTTACTAGTATTCCCCCATGTAATTAGTAGTAGTAGAGCACTTTTGCGATAGTTCTAGACCGCTTGTATGCCCTTGCTTGATTGATTGAGTGAAATGATTGTGTTTGTCTCATGTGCATATGGGTAGTGCTTTCTCATTATACCTCATTCTATTCTGATCTCTCCCCTCTAAACCTATCAGATGCCTCCGAGACGTGACCCCGGTTTTGCTTTCCCACCGGAGCTCACTCAGTTGATCCAGCAACAGAATACCCTGATGCAGTTGTTAGTTCAGAACCAGGGCAACAACAACAACAACAACAACCCGCCACCAGTGGACAACCTAGCCCACTTTCTAAGGTTACAACCGCCGGTGTTTTCTAGTAGCACCGAGCCCATAGTTCTAGATGATTGGCTCCGTAGGATTGGAAGGGAGTTAACCAATGCAGGATGCACTGATGCTGAGAAGGTGCGTTTTGCCACACATCAGTTGGATGGACCAGCAACATCATGGTGGGAGAATTACACTGTCACCTACCCCATAGCCACGGTGACATGGGACCAATTTCAGCAAGCTTTCCGCACAGCCCATGTCTCAACTGGAGCTATGCAGATGAAGAAGCGGGAGTTCCGCAACTTACGCCAGGGGAACCGTACTGTGGCTTAGTACGTGGATGAGTTTAGCAAGTTATCTCACTATGCCCCTGTTGATGTGGCCACAGATGCCGCGATGCAGGAGAAGTTTATGGAAGGGCTAAATGGTGAGATGAGCATGCAGTTGATGGTAGCAACCTTCAACAACTACCAGGAGTTGGTAGATAAGGCTCTTATGATTAAAGGGAAGCAGCAGCAGATTGAGAACCGTAAGAGGAAGTACGGACAAGGGAAGTATAACTCAGGAGCCCAGCAGAAGCCTCACCTAACTCTGAACTCGGGAGGACTTGTCCATAACCATGGAGGTCAAAACCACACTGGAGGAGGATCGCATAATCACAATGGTGCTAAGAATGGAAATGGGAACGGAGCTAACAACAATCAGAACCGCTCCAACCCCGCCACACCCGCCAAAACAGACCTAAGTCAAGTTACTTGCTTGAAGTGCGGGAAGACAGGGCACTATGCCAATGATTGCCCTGAAGGAAGGAATGGAAACGGAAATGGGAGCGCTGGGAAGAAGCCTAATCCATTCAACAAAGGACAAGTTAACCACATTAACGTGGAGGAGGTTGAAGAGCAGCCGGACGAGGTAATAGGTAAGTTTTTGGTTAAGTCATTTACCGCTCTTGTTCTTTTCGATACTGGTGCATCGCATTCATACATATCAAGGGGATTCGTGGATAAGTTTAAACTACCAACCCAAACCCTTAGGACCCCTCTCCTAGTGAGTTTACCCGGAGCAGAGTACATGGCTAGCTGATGGTGCGACCAGATACCCCTAACCATTGGCACACATGTTTTTCCGCCCGACCTAATTATCTTGGAGTCACAAGGATTGGATGTGATATTAGGTATGGACTGGATGTCAAAGTATGGAGGAAGTATTGACTGTGCTAGTAAGTCGATTTATCTCACCACCCCGGAGGGAAAAAGGATTAAGCATGTATCTATGCATGTGCCTAGGAGGAGCCAAGTGAATGCCCTCACGGGAGTTGTTCAGGAGGAAGTGCCTGTAGTGCAGGACTACCCGGATGTTTTTCCAGAGGAGTTACCCGGCATGCCACCGGATAGAGACATTGAGTTCTTGATAGAGCTATTGCCAGGTACATGGCCAATATCCAAGAGACCCTATCGGATGCCCGCAAATGATCTGGAGGAAATTAAGAAACAAATCAAGTTATTGGAGAAAGGTTACATTTGAAGAAGTTCATCACCTTGGGGAGCCCCAGTGCTTTTGGTTGAGAAGAAGGATAAATCCCTAAGGATGGTAGTTGATTATCGAGCTTTGAATGAAGTGACAATTAAGAACAAGTACCCACTACCGATGATCAATGATCTGTTTGATCAGTTGCAAGGAGCTAAAGTGTTTTCAAAGATCGATCTACGATCAGGATACCATCAGTTGAAGATTTGAGAGAAGGATATACCAAAGACAGAGTTCACCACGCGGTATGGATTATACGAGTATACGGTCATGTCGTTTGGACTGACTAACGCCCCTGCCTATTTCATGAGCATGATGAACAAGGTGTTCATGGAATATTTGGACAAGTTTGTTGTGGTGTTCATTGACGATATTATGGTATACTTAAAGAATGAAGAGGAGCACAAGGAGCATTTGCGGTTAGTTCTCGAGAAACTCAGGGAACACCAGTTGTATGCGAAGTTTAGCAAATGCGAATTTTGGTTGAAAGAAGTGGGATTCCTTGGACATGTTATATCAGGGGAAGGAATAGCAGTAGACCCCGGCAAGGTTCAGACAGTCACTGAATGGTTGGCACCCACTTCAGTTAGCGAGATCCGCAGTTTCCTTGGACTCGCAGGATACTACCGGAGATTCATTGAGAACATTTTCAAGATTGCGAAGCCAATGACTGAACTATTGAAGGACACTAAGTTTAAATGGACAGAAGATTGCGAGGCAAGTTTCCAGGAGTTGAAGAAATGTTTGACTACAGCCCCAGTGTTAACACTGCCAGATATACATAAGGAGTTCCAAGTGTATTGCGACGCCTCCCTCTTAGGACTTGGATGTGTGCTTATGCAGGACGGAAGAGTTGTTTCGTATGCCTCATGACAACTAAAACCTCATGAGTTGAACTATGCCACACATGATTTGGAGCTAGCAGCCATAGTGCATGCGTTGAAGACTTGGAGACATTACCTTATTGGAAACCGTTGTGATGTGTACACGGATCATAAGAGTTTGAAGTACATTTTCACACAGAAGGAGCTGAACCTTAGGAAGAGGAGATGGCTGGAGCTTATAAAGGATTACGACATGAAGCTACACTATCATCCAGGAAAGGCCAATGTCGTAGCAGACGCTTTGAGCCGGAAGAGTTATGCCAATATCCTTGAAAGTAAGGGATTGCCGAAGGAGTTAGCAGAGGATATCATGGAACTTCGATTGGAGATTGTTCCAAGAGGTTTCATTGCAACAATGGAGGTTCAGTCTACATTGTTGGGCAAGATTGGAGAAGCTTGGAAGGATGACAAAGAGATTGCCGAGATAAAGGAGAAGATGAGGAAAGGAAAGGCGAAAGGTTTTCGTGAGGATGAGCACGATACCTTATGGTTTGAGGACCGAGTTTATGTGCCCAATAACCTAGAGATCAGGAAGTTGATAATTCAGGAAGCTCATGACTCACCATACTCAATACACCCCGGAAACACCAAGATGTATTTGGATTTGAAGGAATGTTTCTGGTGGACTGGTATGAAGAAGGATATTGCCGAGTATGTAGCCATATGTGACGTTTGTCAGAGAGTGAAGGCAGAGCATCAGAAGCCAGCAGGACTGTTACATCCTATGCCGATACCCGAATGGAAGTGGGATAAACTTGGCATGGACTTTTTTACCGGATTGCCCAGGACCAAATTAGGATATGATTCCATATGGGTAGTAGTTGATCACTTGACCAAAGTGGCTCACTTTATCCCAGTGAAAACCACCTATACAAGTGCGAAGTTGGCCAAGATATATATGTCCAGGATCGTATGTCTGCATGGAGTTCCGAGGACCATCGTATCAGATAGAGGAACACAGTTTACTTCAAAGTTTTGGCATCAGTTGCACCAGACTTTGGGTACGAGATTGGAGTTCAGTACAGCATTCCACCCGCAGACGGATGGACAGACCGAGAGAGTCAACCAGATACTGGAAGATATGTTGAGAGCCTGTGCGCTAGATTATGGATCTAGTTGGGATGACAACTTGCCTTACGCAGAGTTCTCATACAACAATAGCTACCAAGCCAGTTTGAAGATGGCACCGTTTGAAGCCCTGTATGGACGCAGGTGCAGAACGCCGTTGATGTGGGATGAGGTAGGAGACTGACAGTTGTTTGGACCAGAATTGATCAAGGAGTCTGAGGAGAAGGTTAAACTGATTCGTGATAGACTGAAGATTGCTCAGTCCAGGCAGAAGAGTTACGCAGACTCGAAACGCAAGGAGGTAACATATGAAATTGGAGACAGAGCATATTTGCGAGTATCACCCTTGTGAGGAGTGAAACGTTTTGGAGTCAAAGGAAAGTTAGCCCCGAGATTTGTAGGACCATATCGTGTTTTGGAACGGATGGGAGAAGTTGCCTACAAGTTGGAGTTACCTGAGGGATTGTCAGGACTTCACGATGTGTTCCACGTTTCACAATTGAAGAAGTGTCATGCTGAGATGGCCGAAATACCATTAAGAGATACAGTACCCTTGGAGGTGATTCAGTTGGACAGTGATTTTACTTATGAGTAGAAGCCAGTTAAGATTCTTGAGTTTGCCAGCCGAGTCACCCGCAACAAGGTTATCAAGTTTTGCCAAGTTCAGTGGAGCCACCATACCGAGGATGAAGCCACCTGGGAACGAGAGGATGATCTCCGCAAAGACCACCTGTCGGTGTTAAAACCGGTGGATCTCGGGTAGGGGGTCCCGAACTGTGCGTCTAGGCGGATGGTAACAGGAGACAAGGGACACAATGTTTTTACCCAGGTTCGGGCCCTCTCGATGGAGGTAAAACCCTACTCTTGCTTGATTGATATTGATGATATGGGTAGTACAAGAGTAGATCTACCACGAGATCAGAGAGGCTAAACCCTAGAAGCTAGCCTATGGTATGATTGTTGTTCATCCTATGGACTAAAACCCTCCGGTTATATAGACACCAGAGAGGGCTAGGGTTACACAGAGTCGGTTACAATGGAAGGAGATCTACATATCTGTATTGCCAAGCTTGCCTTCCATGCCAAGGAAAGTCCCATCTGGACATGGGACGAAGTCTTCAATCTTGTATCTTCATAGTCCAGGAGTCCGGCCAAAGGTTATAGTCCGGCTATCCGGACACCCCCTAATCCAGGACTCCCTCAGTAGCCCCTGAACCAGGCTTCAATGACGACGAGTCCGGTGCGCAGATTGTCTTCGACATTACAAGGCGGGTTCCTCCTGTGAATACTTCATAGAAGATTTTGAACACAAGGATAGTGTCCGACTCTGCAAAATAAGTTCCACATACTGCCATAGAGAGAATAACATTTACACAAATCTAATCTGCTGATGTATTCCGTAGCGTGTCATCACGCCACAGCCAAGCCTTTATTTGAACCGTTTTTACTGTCCCACCTCAGCGCGTTTTGCGAGGCGGTTTCCTTGGCACGTCTTGTCGAAGCAGAGATCGTGTCCCTTTTTTACGGGATACTCATCAATACGGACATGGGTAACCCAATCGTGCCCGTTGGTGTGTCTCCTCAATCAAAGGCGAGTCCCAAACAGTCACGGGGAGGGCTCTTGGTATTCAACCTCTTATAAAGAGACCAAGGCCTTACTCCTTTCTTTTGATCTCAATCGAATTTGCCCTTCGCCTCGAGTTCCAACACCCAAGGCCCCAGATTTCAGGCGCTTCGGACCTTTGACGATGTCCAGCTCCGACCTTCGAGGCCGATGGACGCCTTCCTCCGTCACGGTGGAAGACGTGCTAAAGCTGACAGAGGCCAGGTTTTTGACCAGCGAAATCTCACATAGGCTTCCTGCTCACGGGCAGGTTATTCCTACTCCCAAGCCTGGTGAGAGCGTGGTGTTCGTGTCTCACTTCCTTCGAGGGCTAGGCTTCGCGACGGATCCCTTCGTGAGGGGGCTCATGTTTTATTATGGGCTGGAATTTCACGACTTAGCCCCGGAGTCCATCCTCCACATCTCATCGTTCATTGTCGTATGCGAAGCCTTCCTCCGTATTACTCCTCACTTCGGGTTGTGGCTTAAGACCTTTAAAGTAGAGCCGAAGATGATTAAGGGACAACACGCGGAGTGCGGAGGCGCTGTTATAAGCAAGAATGCTGACGCTCCATGGCCTGAGGGATCTTTTCAAGAGGAGTTCAGCTTATGGCAACAAGAGTGGTTTTATATCACAGCTCCCAGGAGCACCAAGTGGGTGGCGCTGCCTGCTTTTCGCTCGGGTCCCCCGCCACGACTGGCGTCATGGGTCAATAAGGGGCTGGACTGGGGGTCGGCAAAGGATGTGCCCCTGTTGCAGGACCGCGTCCGAGATCTCCTAGAAAGAGACATCAGTCTGGTCGTGGTGACGCATGTTATGTTAATTCGCCGAGTTCTGCCCTGCAAACATCGCCCCCTCCGCCTGTGGGAGTTCAACCCGGAGGGACCACGAGTTCTCCAACATTTTCTTGGCATGACACCCATGGAAATGTAAAAATTGTTCTTCGGACCACAAGTAGTGTGTCCGGATTCTACGGAGGACACAGGTCTGAGCTGCAATCGTCCGGATACTCAAGTAAGTAGCCCTGTGCCCGGACACACCATCCGTTCATTTATCACAACATCACCCTTAAAAGAGTTGTCTTTGAAACAGGAGTGGGTAGCGAAGGCGAAGTTAATCAGGTGTCCGGCCCCCCTTCTCGAGACCTCGCCGGATCCCGTGTTAACCAGGATGCTGGAGATCGTGCCTTCGGAAGAAAGCGAAGGGGGGGACAAAGAAGCTCCTGCCTCCCCGAAGGAGGCTGTCTGGAAAGGAGGAATCGAAAATTCCTCTACTCAGGGGAGGAAGAGGACTGCCTCTGAAGACCCGGAGTCCATGGTCTCAAAGCGGGGGAAGAAATCTTCGCCAGAGGGTCCTATGCCGGGGGATGCCTCGGCCGTACTATGCCCTCAAGGGGATCAGCCCTCCACCAAGCCGTAAGTAGAGAGGGGAGGTTTAAAATGAGAGAAATCCTTGTTTTATTTCTGAGGAAAATAACCGAAATTTTACCTTGTAGTTCGGATCTCAACCCTTCTCAGCAGAGCTCATCTTCGGGGATCTTCTTCCGGAGATGATGGAGAGCGGAACACCTCCCCCTGCCGTACCACCTTACGAGGCGGGAGATCCTGAGGTATCGTCGCGGAGGGTTTCTTCAAATCCGGCAGGGCCAGAAGGCAGACATATGGCCCCCCAAGGCCATCTGTGTCCGGTCTTTGAAAAAGGCCATCGAACGAGTCCGGCATCGCCTGGTGCTCGGTCGGATGAACTGAAGGATCTGTTAGGGCGAGCGTCTATCTCAGAGGAACACTATACGTTGATGGGTACGGTAATTGAAAGGATTTCGTCCGCTGAAAGCGGGTTGCACGAGGCCGTCAGGAGTTTACTGACAGGTTTTGAGGTATGCGAGGTGATGTACCTTTTGATAGTTCCGCATATAAGATGCGCCCTGTGTAGATAGCAGCCCCTGAGACTCTGTGTGTTGTCGAAGACGATAGCACGCAGAGGATCATAGTCCCGGGTGTAATTTTGCCGCCTTCCTATGTAGGTGGCGAAGTGTCCGGTGGCCAGCTGGACTGATGAATTTGCCGAGCTAACGCGGCAACTTGACGTGGCAGATGCCGACATCGCGCTTGTCAACAAGCGGCTTAACGAGGCACAAGGTATGTAATTTCTCCAGAGACACCTGGTAAGAGGAGCTTGATGCCAGTATCTTACAGCATGTGCGCTTGATGCAAATGGGCCCGCTACCATGGAGAACCTTCGGGGGGAACTTGCCCGAGCCAAGGAGCAAGCCAGGAGAAGTGATGCGGCTGCTGTAAAGGCAATTGAAGAGCTGAAAGCCGAACATGCTGCTCACTGCCGAAGCAAGAAGGAAATGGCTGAAATGGCTGTGAAGTTAAAGAACGCTGCTGACCGCTACAAGCTTCTTGAAAAAGAAGATCGGGCGGAGCGGACAGACCTGGAGAAGGCCACTACAGCGGCCAAGGATGCTCGTTCTGCGATGAGAGCAATGAAGGAGGAGCTGCGTCAGGCCGGAGATATCGCGGCTGGAAAGCCCTTTATGTTGTGGATGAAGTTCGGAGATCCTAAATACGCTCCGTTGGACCGGATGTGGAGTTCGGCGGACGCATATCTGGATTTAGCTGCAAGTGCCGCTGATGCGGCCGAACATTTCCGAGATCAGAAAGATAGCGAATTGGAGAAGCTCTTCTGGTCACAATTCAACAATCGGGAGCGTCCGCTTCTGTTGACCAATCGTTTGGCCGAATGGGCCAAACTGAATAGGTTGTCCGGACTCGCCATGAAGGATGTCGTTAATCATCTGTGGCCGGAAAGGCCAAAGCCGAACAGTTATTTTAACTTGGTGCAGCAGTTCCTTGGTGCCGTGTCGCATATCAATGCGATGAAGAGGTCAGCATGCATAGAGGGTGCGCGGATGGCCCTTGCCCGTGTCAAGACATACTGGGTGGAGATGGAGGCCGCCGCTGTTGCATCCCAAGATTCGGACAGAGGCCGAATACCTGCTGAGCACTATTTTCAGGAAGTTCTGCAAGGCGCTCGTTTAATAGAGACGCAGTGCTCGAAGGATATTATGTTCGAATAACATGTATTATTGTAAAACGATATTTTGATGAATTGTAGAAGCTTTTTATACGTGTGCCTGCAAGTATTATAATGCCTCATGTGCGGCCGTTGAGGTATATGTGTATATAATCTGAAAGATGGCAGTCGTCGGCTTCAGCCCCCACGCATATAATGTGGGGGTGTTCGCAGAAGGCGCATTCTCACACTCGATCCAACGTCTTGGTCCATGAAGGAGGTGATAGCGCAGCGAACTAGGCAATCGGACTATAATGCTTTATCACTTTCACTTAGCCATAGGAGTTTGACAGGGGGGCTACTATATAGCCCCTGGTGGCGCCGCGCTCACCCGAACTCGGGGCGCGTGTGTGCCTGGCCGGGAAACAGCCCTTCGTTAATGCGGAGGAATCCCGAAGACTCTGATAGGTCATCGAGTGGTTGACCAGTCTCACGCTATATCATGACAGTCAGTTTTCGGCTTTCTCTACTGAGGTGCTCGCCTGGCTGAACCGGGGCACAATCGCAGTAGTTCTCCTGGTGCCGCCTTAGCCGATAGAGCGGAACGTAAGGCGGCAAAACACAGGAGCCGGGCAAACCCAACATTTGACCAAAGACATGATTTGGAGCTGATGCATATAAGGTCAAACTCGCGACGCCGAACACTCCTAAGGTATTTGGTCTTTATAAAAACGGGCTAAGCAGTGCCCATGATAATAAGCCCCTGGTGTCCAGGTATGTGCGAAATTCTGACGTGGCCACATGCCAAGACGCTAGCCTCCTCCTCGGTTATACTGTGAATCCGGGGGATGTGCATCAACAAGAGACAGTGAAAAAGGTTTACGCAGGGTCTTAATCTAAAGAGAATCCTTAGGACGGGTCCCTGCTGCACGTCTGCGCCTGTGTCTCCGTTGCGCCGTGTCCTGAACGAGTGTAGCACGGTGTTCATCTGTAAAAGAGAGGAACTTAGTTGATAGAAGAATAGCCGTGCGAAAAATATGTTGTACTAAGTAAACAAAGTATAATTCAAGATGGGGAAAATTGAGCCTTATTGTCGCTTATTTTACATATGCGGAGCCCCTTGTATAGGGGTGTACGGCTACAAAAACCTTTATCAATTATAAGTTTGCTCCGGACTCGCCTAGCCGTGTCCGTGGTCTTAATGACCTGTTAGATGCTTTTGTTGGTGAAGCTGTTTTAATGTGTGGCTGTCAAGGCAGCCGTATAGTCTTCTACGCACGAGGAACATTCAATGTTTCCCTTTAGTGAGATGATGCCTCGTGGGCCGGGCATCTTAAGCGTGAGAGATGCATAATGCGGTATTGCGTTAAAGCGGGCGAAAGCTTCGCGTCCCAGTAGTGCTTGATAGCCACTTGAAAATGGGGTGATGTGGAAGGTTAGCTTTTCACGGCGGAAGTTATCGGGGGAACCGAACATTACTTCTAGCAGGAGAGAACCCGTGCAATGGGCATCCGGGCCTGGCGTTACTCCTTTAAAGGAAGTATTGCTATGGCGAATTTTTGTTGGGTCCATCCCCATTTTGCGGACTGTGTCCTAATATAGCAGGTTTAGACCACTGTCGCCGTCCATCAGGAGTTGTGTAAAGTGGAATCCGTTGATTATCGGATCTAATACCAAGGCGGGCCAACCTGTGTTTCGGATACTTCCGGAGTAATCCTGATGGTCGAAGGTGATCGGTTTTAACAACCAGTGGCGAGACTCCTTTGTGATAGGCCGTATGGCGCGTATCTCTATAGGCGCCACTTTGTTTTTCCCTTTTGTCACGTGAAGTAAGTTTACTGTTTTGACTTCTTGTGGGAAATTCTTTTGTTTCCCGGTGCTCTGCTTGTGGGGTTCGTCATCGTCCTCACTTGGTGTATCGAGCCCCTTGTGTTCGGCGTTGAGTTTGCCGAATTGCTTGAAGACCCAACATTCTCTGTGGGTATGGTTTGCAGGCTTCCCGGGAGTGATGTGCATTTGTCATATTTTGTCCAAGATTTTGTTTAGGCTTGATAGCTCGTCCCTGTTATCCTTGAGGGGCAGCTTTTTCTGACCCTGCCGAGAGCTTTTGAATCCGGTGTTGACTCCCGTGCTCTTCGGGTTGTTTCCCTTATTTCGGCGTTGGTCCTTGCTGCAACGCGGTTTCCCGTTTCCGTCCCTGACTTTGGATGTACTTGGGTCGCAGGTGCTGCATCTTGCCAACCAGCTGTCCTCTCCCGCGCAAAAGCGGGTCATGAGGCTGGTTAATGCGGCCATTGTTCTTGGCTTTTCTTGGCCGAGGTGTCTGGAGAGCCATTCGTCTCGAACGCTGTGTTTGAAAGCTGCTAAGGCTTCGGCGTCCGGACAGTCGACTATCTGGTTCTTTTTAGTAAGAAATCTGTTCCAGAGTTTCCGGGCTGACACTCCGGGCTGTTGAGTTATATGACTTAAATCGTCCGCATCCGGAGGCCGGACATAGGTCCCTTGAAAATTTGCCCGAAAAGCATCCTCGAGCTCTTCCCAACTTCCAATGGTGTTTTTCGGAAGGCCTTTAAGCCAATGCCGGGCTGGCCCTTTGAGCTTGAGGGGTAAGTATTTTATGGCGTGGAGGTCGTCCCCTCTGGCCATATGGATATGGAGGATATAGTCCTCAATCCAGACTCTAGGGTCTGTCATTCCGTCGTACCCCTGTATGTTTACGGGCTTGAATCCGCTGGAAATTCATGGTCCAGCACCTCATCGGTGAAACATAGGGGGTGTGCGGCACCCTTGTATTTGGGTGTGCCGTAGTGTTCGGATGTTTGTTGTGTTGCATTGCTTACTAAAGCTTGCTTTCTTGGCCCCTAGATAGATCTGGCTGGGCCATCTATTTGATGCGAATCCTTGAGTGGGTCGCGTGCTGGCTTGTGTGCGGCCCCTCTTGCCGCTCTATATTGGCCATGGCGTCGTTTATCCGACCGGGTGGCTTCCTTATTTTTTGATTGCGGAGGTTCTAAGGCCTCCTCATCAAATTCAGGCAGGAGCTTTCGCTTCGGGTAGCTTTTTGTGTGGCGACTGTCACCGTATTTGCCTGCGGTGTTGAGTACTTTGCTCCACCTGATTCTAAGTGCATCTTCCGCAGTTTTGAGCTTCCGCTTCTGCTTTTTCAGGCTACGCGCAGTGGTGATGAGCCTTTTGTGGAGGTTCTTCTGCTCCAGGAACTTGTCCAGCGTGAGGTCGTCCGGACTGTTATCTTCGCCGGGGACGGGTTGTGCGGTTTGTTTATCCAAGTTGCCTTGTTTGGACGGTTGCTTGATGCCATATTCATCGTTCGCCGGCTCACCCTGCTATGTGGCTGGGTCTGTATGACCGCTGTCTCTGTCGAGGCAGGGCTTGGAGCGGCGCTTACGCCGCCGCTTTGACTGCTTTTCGGAGGAACGACCCTTCGTTGCGTCCTCCCGTTTGTCCTCGTCGTTTCCTTTGGGTGTGTCCACCATGTATACATCGTAGGATGGGGTGGCTGTCCAGTGCCATGTGGGCGCTGGTTCCTGTTTTCCTCCTACATCATCGTCCATGTCGTCGATGTCTTCGGAGTCGAAGTCAAGCATGTTGGTTAAATCGTCGATAGTGGCTACGAAGTGGGTGGTGGGTGGGCGTCGAATTTCTTCGTTGTCCGCATCCCAATCCTGTTGGCCATAATCCGGCTAGGGCTCTCCTGACAAAGAGAGAGAGCTTAGTGAATTCAGAATGTCACCGAAGGGCGAGTGCTAAAAGATATATGCGGCGGTGAATTCCATAATCGGCGCCCAATCGGATTCGATTGGCAAGGGCGCGGAGGGTTCAGAGTCCGGAGCAGGGTCCGGCACCTTGGAGTCATGGGCTTCGTAGAGGATAAAGCTGGTGTTTGGCTCGATCGCCGTTGACACTGCAGCCCCCGAGGCGGTGTCTAGCCACCCACCCTCGATCAGCGCAGTTGGCTCCGAGCTAAGGGTCGGAACTGTTGCGGCCGCGGCCTCCAGGGCACTGTTCGGCGGTAGAGCTAAGTCATGCCCATCGTGACAGTGCGGTGCGCTTGGTTGTGGCTTGGATCCGTCGAAGATCAAGTCTCCGCGGATGTCAGCCGTGTAGTTCAAACTTCCAAATCTGACCTGACGGCCAAGGGCGTAGCTTTCAATCTGCTCCAGATGGCCAAGTAAATTAGCCCGCAGTGCAAAGCCGCCGAACACGAAGATCTGTCCGGGGAGAAAGGTCTCACCCTGGACCGCATCATTGTTGATGATCGGAGGAGCCATCAGGCCTAAAGGTGACGACACAGAGGAACTCTCAATGAAAGCACCAATGTTGGTGCCAAAACCGGCGGATCTCGGGTAGGGGGTCCCGAACTGTGCGTCTAGGCGGATGGTAACAGGAGACAAGGGACACAATGTTTTTACCCAGGTTCGGGCCCTCTCGATGGAGGTAAAACCCTACTCCTGCTTGATTGATATTGATGATATGGGTAGTACAAGAGTAGATCTACCACGAGATCAGAGAGGCTAAACCCTAGAAGCTAGCCTATGGTATGATTGTTGTTCGTCCTATGGACTAAAACCCTCCGGTTTATATAGACACTGGAGAGGGCTAGGGTTACACAGAGTTGGCTACAATGGGAGGTGATCTACATATCTGTATTGCCTAGCTTGCCTTCCACGCCAAGGAAAGTCCCATCCGGACACGGGATGAAGTCTTCAATCTTGTATCTTCATAGTCCAGGAGTCCGGCCAAAGGTTATAGTCTGGCTATCCGGACACCCCCTAATCCAGGACTCCCTCACCACCCGCACCTATTTTCTAGCCAACCCGAATCTCGAGGGAGAGATTCATCTTAAGGGGGTAGGTTTGTAACATCCCAAATTTTCAATTTGGAATGTTATACATAGGTCATCCATGCATATCATATTTTCTTGCATTTCCGTTCCGCAATCCTCGAAATCCTAAGCAACTCAAGGACCCCCGGAGAGAGTTGGGGATTTCCCGGTTTTCATATTTGATTTTTATCAAGTAATGAAATGAGGATTTTGATTTTTTAATTATTTTTCTCTCCGAAAAAATATATTTCACATTTAAAAATATATGAGAGGAGATAATATCACTTCTCCAAAATAATTGAAATATTGGAGGAAAAATATTAAAATCATTTATTTGATTTTATTCGATTTTATTTGGATTTTATTTGCATTAGAAAAATTGCACATTTTCAAAATTATATTTTAGGGCCAAGAAAATGTTCATCTTGTTCTAAATATTTTATTTAGACGGTAAAAATTTGTTTTGCCATTTTTAGATTTTTATTTTATTTTCTAGGATTTTATTTCTGTCGGCGAAATTGTTTTAAAAAACTCCCCGCGCCGACTGGGCCAAACCCAGCCGGGCCGCCGGCCCAAGTCGCCGCCGCCGCCTCCCCGCGCACGAGCACCGCCGCCGCCGAGCTCGGACCGGAGTCCGAGCCGGACCCCGCCTCCGCCGCGCCTTGCCCCCTCCTCCAAGTCGCCCCCCTCCTATTTATACGCGCCACCCCGGCCCCCCCACCACCACACCGCCGCCGCCCCTCAGCCGTCGCCACCCGCGCCTGCCGTCGCCGCGCCTCGCTGCCGCCCGCGCCGCCGAGCCCCGCCACCCCGCGAGTCACCGCCCAACCCCGCCTCGCCGGAGCCCCTCGCCGGAGGTACCGCGCCGGATCCCGAGCCGCCGGTTTTTTTTAAAACCGTTCGGCTTTTTTAGAAACCCTAGTTCGTTTTTTTAGATCGGTTCACCGGTTTTTCTCGGTTCTTCTTTTTAGCGAACGTTCGTCCGTACATTCGTTTAAACGAATGGTTTTTTCCTGTTAGTTACAGTTAATGAACGCTCATTCGTTAGTCTGTTCGTCAGTTTTCTTTTTGTCAGATTTATCTGTGATTATTTTCGATCGTGATTTCTGATCTGATCTTAGTTTCTGTTTATCTTTTCGCTCGTTAGTCGGAATCAGGCGATTCAAGCGCCTAGATCTTCGTCTCGAGACCCTCTTTCTGTTTAACCAACTTTCACAAGTTTTTGCTACTGTAAAATTTGACCTAGGTCCGGATTAGTAAACGGATCTTTTTTCTTTCGCCGTTTGAGTTTCGTTGCTCCGTTTGATTTGATTCTTTTTGCTAACCGGAGTTCTTAAGTTGAACTTTCTGGTCAAACTCTATTATTTGAGTTTTGCTTGTGCATATTTGCTTGTTGCTTATGTATGTTATTGTTTGTTTGCGATAGAACACCCGGAATGCGAAGCGTGTTACCACGAGTCTCTAGGTTTCGCGGATCGTCAGCAAGGCAAGTAACACATTGATCATACTCTTTTCATACCCAGCTTTTATGCATTAGTTCCAATCCTCAAACATTGCATGATTAGGATGTCATTAACTTGTGGGTTGGGAAGTAGTTGTTGAGGTAGAACCTATTGCCCTGTTACTATCAAACCCTTGGGAGTTACTTATGCGCGTTGCTTATTGCTATGCTATGCTCGTAGACGTGGTTTGGGTTTGACTGAAATCCATGATAGATGTGAGATTGTTAATTAATGGTTCAACTTAAGGTGGCAACTTGAATACACATCTGGGTGGATTGAGGCACCTGGGGAACCCAGTGTTGTCTGTTTTTTTTGGAAATCCCGGGGTACCCGTGTGATCTTCCTATGGACCGCCACCCAGGCTCAAAAGGGAACTGAGATAATTCATGCTAGAAACTTCTGTGTGCAGCCACAAGCTATTATGGGCTCTAGCATAGCTGAGTAAGTTACGTGAAGCTCTTGAAGAGGTAGATCAGCAGGTAGTGGGTTTTGTAGGTTTGGTATGGTCTACCTGGAGTAAAGAGTTAATGTTTCTGAAAGACTGTGTCTCAGTCATCTGTTTCTCAAACACCATGTGGTGCGAGAAATCCAACGGAGGCGATCGAGTCTTGTGGGGAAAAGTGCGCAAACCTCTGCAGAGTGTACAATCTAATCATGGTTAGCCGTGTCCCCGGTTATGGACAATCTTGAGTATCTAGTACTTGGGTTATCACATGTATCTCATCACTCTTATTTCAATTTGTTGGGTTGTTAAATACTTTAATTGGGATTGAGTTGGGGTTACCTTCTCAATGTTGTTTAACTACCATGATAGTTAAATTAAAATCTATTCCTTTGTTGTAGGGAAAAATTGGCTTTTCGCAAAAACTATAACCATAGAGCTTTCCACCAGCCAAATATGCATGTAGTGATAGCATTATTCTGTTCTTGCTCTACTGTGTTACTTTGCCAGCATATTCCATGTGCTGATCCGTTCTCGGGCTGCAATGTATTATGTTGCAGACTTTTCAGACGAGGAGTAAGGTTCGTTAGGTCGTTGCCGTGTAGCTCAGCTATGCCGTTGGAGTTGATGGACTCACTTTTCTTCCAAGCCTTCCGCTGTTATCGCATTAGATGGCCTTAAGCCATGTTATTGTAATAAGTTCTCTTTGGAGACATTCGATGTAATAAGTGTGTGATTGCTACTCTGTTATAAATCCTTCGAGTATTGTGTGTGTCAGCATTACCGATCCAGGGATGACACTGAAGCACAGAGGCTTGACCATTTGAGGTCGGGTCGCTACAGTATGTACCAGTAGCTATGTGTTTGATCTCTCTCTCTCTCTCGTGTTCTTGAGTTGTTACGATCTTGATGTATCGCGAGCTTTGCTATTATATTTGGATCCTATGATGTTTCTTCCCCCCTCTACTCTCTTGTAATGGATTGAGTTTCCCCTTTGAAGTTATCTTATCTAATTGAGTCTTTAAAGATTTGAGAACACTTGATGTATGTCTTGCCGTGCGTATCTGTGGTGACAATGGGATACCACGTGATTCACTTGATGTATGTTTTGGTGATCAACTTGCGGGTTCCGCCCATGAACCTATGCATAGGGGTTGGCACACGTTTTGGTCGTGATTCTCCGGTAGAAACTTTGGGGCACTCTTTGAGGTTCTATGTGTTGGTTGAATAGATGAATATGAGATTGTGTGATGCATATCGTATAATCATACCCACGGATACTTGAGGTGACATTGGAGTATCTAGGTGACATTAGGGTTTTGGTTGATTTGTGTCTTAAGGTGTTATTCTAGTATGAACTCTAGGGCTGTTTGTGACACTTATAGGAATAGCCCAACAGATTGATTGGAAAGAATAACTTTGAGGTGGTTTCATACCCTACCATAATCTCTTCGTTTGTTCTCCGCTATTAGTGACTTTGGAGTGACTCTTTGTTGCATGTTGAGGGATAGTTATGTGATCCAATTATGTTATTATTGTTGAGAGGACTTGCACTAGTGAAAGTATGAACCCTAGGCCTTATTTCAACGCATTGCAATACCGTTTATGCTCACTTTTATCATTCGTTACCTTGATGTTTTTATATTTTCAGATTACAAAAACTATTATCTACCATCCATATACCACTTGTATCACCATCTCTTCGAAGAACTAGTGCACCTATACAATTTACCATTGTATTGGGTGTGTTGGGGACACAAGAGACTCTTTGTTATTTGGTTGCAGGGTTGCTTGAGAGAGACCATCTTCATCCTACGCCTCCTACGGATTGATAAACCTTAGGTCATCCACTTGAGGGAAATTTGCTACTGTCCTACAAACCTCTGCACTTGGAGGCCCAACAATGTCTACAAGAAGAAGGTTGTGTGGACATTAGTCAATTGTTGGGTTGCCCGGCTCTTGTGCTTACTACCTTACGTTCCATCCTATCGGCTAAGGTAGTAAAGGGAGAACTATTGCGATTGTGTTTCCGGTTCATCTGGTCAAGCACCTTAGTAGAGAAAGCCAAAAACTGACTGTCATGATGCGTCGAGAGCTGGTCAACCACTCGATGACTTATCAGAATCTTCCGTGATTCCTTTCGTATTACACGAAGGACCATTCTTCTGGTCAACTATGTAATGCACCGTATTCGGATAACTGCGTACATACCAAGGGCTATATCGTAGACCCACCGTCAAACTCCTATGGCTAAGTGAAAGTGTTATAGCTCTATAGTCTGATTGCCTAGTTCGCTGCATTGACACCTCCTTCATGGACCAAGACGTTGGGTCAAGAGTGATCAAGTGCTTTTCCAAACACCCCCGTATTATATGCGAGGGGGCCGAAGCCGACGACTGGTAAACTTTCAGATTATACAAAAAACAGCCGCACAGGAGGAACCAAAACTTTTAGGAAAAAATCATAGCCTATAATATATCATAATATTGCTTTTACAATTTTGGTACAATCACTCGAATATCATATCCTTCGAGCACTGACTCTCTATCAAGCGGGTGCCCTCTAGGACATCCTCAAAATAATTCTCTAGCGTGTGACGGTCCTTGCCCCTGGGTGGACTCTTTGCTGCAATATCAGTGGCCTTCATCTTCGCCCAGTACGTCTTGACACGGGCAAGGGCCATCTGTGCACCTTCAATGCACGTTGACCGCTTAATGGCATCGATACGCGGCACCGCATCAACAAGTCGCTGCACCAAAACAAAATAACTATTTGGAATTGGCTCAGTCGGCCATTACCGGACCACGACGTCCTTCATGGCAGATCCTGATATTTTGTGGAGCTCGGCCCACTGGGCCATCTATTCGTTCAGCAACAGCGGACGCTTTGGCATGCTGAATTGCGACTAGAAAAGCTTCTCCGTTTCATGTCCTTCTTGTGCTTGGAAAAATTGCGCCGCATCGGAGACACTCTTCGGCAAGTCCAAGAATGCGTCTGGAGAACTACACATTTGATTAAGCGGGGCATACTTCGGATCGCGAATTTAGTCTGTAATAAGAAGGGCTTACCGGCCGCTATCTCCCCAGCTTGCTGGATCTCCTCCCGAGCCGCTCTAGACTCGGACCGTGCTTCTCTCGCCTCTTGTAAGGCCTTGTCGAGATTGGCCGTTTTGGCTTTGTTATCCTTCTCGAGGAATTCACATCGGATAGTGGCATCCTTTAGCTCGCGCGCCATGGTAGATGTTCTCTCCTCGCACTGGCGCTGAGCAGCTTGTTCGGCCTTTAACTCAGCAGCTGCCTTCTTGGCAACCGCATTACTCATCCTGGCTTGCTCCTTAGCCCGGACGAGCTCAGCCCGAAGGGTCTCAACCACGGCAGCACTATCTGCAGTTATGCATATCCCAGTATATAATTCTCAGTTTCGTGCTCATATTATTATACATACATATACTGACAGCCCCAAAACATACCTTGCGCCTCGTCGAGCCGCCTGTTAATAAGTGTGATGTCGTCATCCGCCACATCCAGTTTCTGCTTCAGACCTGCAACATCTGTAGCATGGGCAGTCGCCATGGATGTAACAACATGTGTTCCAATTGATTAGATTATTTCCTGGGCATATATTTTTTGATCCTCTGATCGCCTCCCTTTGGACGCCAACCAGAGTCTCAGGGGCTACTACCTATACACAGGTGCATTTTGCATGCAGAGTGCAATTGAAGATATTACATTGCATACCTCGAAGCCTCTTAGCAGGCCCGTGAAGGCTTCATTCAATCCGCTTCTCGTGGACAGAATCCTCTCAACTACCGTACCCATTAAGGTACAATGTTCCTCTAAGATGGATGCATGTTGCAACATGTCCATCAACGTATCCGGCGCCTCCCGATTCCTGGAAGCGGCTGTGTGAGTACGGACTCCCTTCAAAGGGATATGTTTACTTGACCCTAGAGTCATCTCTGGCTGTAAACCGGATAGTCTGGGGCCTTCATTGTTGGTCCCCTAAGGGGCCGCACGCCCCGGACCCTGGACTACCAAAGTATCACCTTCGGGCGTGGTATTCATTGTCCCTCACACCACTTGTTGGTCGGGAGAGATCCTCCGGGACGACACCTCGAAGTCGTCCGCCCTATTGGGAGAGAAGGTCTGTGGAGGCGTCTCGCTGTCCATCATCTCCGGAAGAAGATCCCCTGAGGAGGAGGACTGTTGAGGAAGACTGCGTGCCGGACTGCAAACATATATTTTAGATGTTACCCTTGTAACCGGGAAGGAATGGGGTATGTTTAGGACACCCTTGTTCACTTACGATTCGGCTAAGGGCTTGTCCTTATGGAGCAACTGCGCGGCAACGTCGTCTTCCGAACCCGAACCGCCTGACAGGGACATCTTCCCTCGCTTAGGAGCCTTTACCTCCAAATCTTCGGAGGCGGTCCTTTTCTTCCCATGGGGGGAAGGGATGTCAGCTTCTCCTTCTCTTTTATCTTCGGAAGAGGGAGTTCCAATCTCCCCGGACATAGTGTCTGGTGTACCTTTAAAATGGAGGCCACCTTTGGCCTTCTTGCTCTCCTCCTTGTCCTCCTTCGCCGGCACTTGATATAGCGCCGGAGCCAGCATCCTTGTTAACACAGGATTAGCTGAGTCTTCGAGAAGAGGGGCCGAACACCTAATTCTTTCTGCCTTCTTTATCCAGTGCTTACCGAGGTATCCGGATGGTTGCAGTCGAGGCCGATGTCTTCGGTGGTATCCGGCCACTATTTTCGTGTCCCGAAGAATAACTTCCACATTCCTCTGTGCGTCATGCCGAAGAAGTGCTGAAGGGTCTGTGGTCCTTCCGGATTGAACTCCCACATGCGGAGGGGCCGTCGCTGGCATGGCAGGACCCGGTGGACTAGCATTATCCGGATTACATTGATGATGTCGGTGTCCTTTTCGAGGAGGCTCCAGGTGTGGCTTTGTAGCGTCTACACTTCGTCAATTGATCCCCGGTCCAGCCCCTTATTAATCCATGATGCGAGCCATAATGGAGGGCCAGATCGGAATGCAGGTGTAGCTGCCCACTTGGTACCACGGGGTTCAGTGATGTAAAACCACTCCTGCTGCCATAGGTTGGAAGTTTCCGTGAAAGAGCCTTTTGGCCAAAGAGTATTGGTGAGCTTGTTCACCGTAGCACCACCACACTCTACTTGCTTCCCCTCGATTACCTTCGGCTTCACATTAAAGGTCTTGAGCCATAAGCCGAAGTGTGGGGGAATGCAGAGAAAGGCCTCGCACATGACAATGAACGCCGAGATGTGAAGAAAGGAGTCAGGAGCTAGATCGTGAAAATCTAGCCCGTAATAGAACATGAGTCCGCGAACGAAGGGATGGAGAGCGAACCCTAGCCCCCGGAGGAAGTGGGAGATGAATACGACCCTCACACCGGATCTGGGAGTAGGAATAACCTATCCTTTAGCAGGGAGCCTGTGGAGGATTTCCGCAGTCAGGTATCTTGCCGCCCGGAGCTTCGCGGTATCCTCCTCTGTGACACAGGAGGCCACCCACCAGCCTTGAGGGCTGGGTTCGGACATGACTGGGAGGCTCGGAGCAATTAAGTTGAAACCTGGGTGCTAGAACTCGAGGTTGGAAAGGTTGAGGAAGAGGTAGGCGTAGAGGAGAAAGACGAGTCTGTGCCCCTTTATAAAGGCAATGAATATCAAATGCCTCCTCATGGGCCTTAAAGCCTGCCTATTCCCAAGGGATCATGCCAACGGAATGGTTGGGTTACCCACGCCCGTATTGATGAGAATCCCGCAATAAGGGGGCATGATCTCTGCTTTGACAAGACGTGCCAATAAAACCGCATCTTGAAATGTGGAGTGGGAGGCTAAAAAAATGGTTCGAAGTAATGACCAGGTAGGGACGTGATGTCGCGCTACAAAAGTTGTCAGTAGATTGGACTCGTGAAATATTATACTCTCTGCGGTTGTGTGTGGTATTTTTTTTGCAGAGCGGGACACGTTTTCTGTATTCGAAGGATGCTTTGGAGTATTCAAAGAAGGAACCTGCCTTGCAATGCTGAAGACAATCTGCACGCCGGACACATCGTCATTGAAGCCTGGTTCATGGGCTACTGAGGGAGTCCTGGATTAAGGGGTCCTCGGTGTCCGGCTTGTTGGACATGGGCCGGACTGATGGGCCGTGAAGATACAAGACAGAAGACTCTCTCCCGTGTCCGGATGGGACTCTCTTTGGCATGGATGGCAAGCCTGGCGTTCGGATATGAAGATTCCTTTCTCTGTAACCGACTTTGTACAACCCTAGTCCCCTTCGGTGTCTATATAAACCGGAGGGTTTAGTCCATAGAGGCAATCACAATCATTCAGGCTAGACTTCTAGGGTTTTAGCCATTACGATCTCGTGGTAGATCAACTCTTGTAATACTCATATTCATCAAGATCAATCAAGCAGGAAGTAGGGTATTACCTCCATAGAGAGGGCCCGAACCTAGGTAAACATCATGTCCCGTGTCTCCTATTGCCATCGACCTTAGACGCACAGTTCGGGACCCCCTACCCGAGATCCGTTGGTTTTGGCACTGACAATGGGTACCTGCAGGGATGAAGATCACGGACAAGACAAGAGACATCTAAAGAATAATTTTATTTCACACATACAAGATGTCAATTCTAAGCCCTTCCATTGATCCCCACAACAAATACAGAGGGTTGCAAGGCCTATGCCTCAACCCATACCTTACAGAACTACTCACACATGGAGATCAGACCGCAAGAAGAAAATATTGAAGAACACATCTTGAAGATTGATTGGTTGCAAATATGTCTTACAATGGCTGCCTTGTGCGATGCACGATTACAAGTATGAACTATAGGTTTTGGACTATGGTGGTGATGGCGGGTATGGTGATGGAAATGATGGTGGCTAGGGTTTGAGAGAGAGGATGAAGATGGTTATGTTCTGGCTTTGCTCGAAGGTGTATTGTCAACATTTTGGTGTGGTCCCCTTTATAAATGTTGTTCAGCTGGACGAGCTGCCTTGGAATCCATGCGCCCGTATGGAACACCGTATTTTGGTCTGTGGCCGCTGGTGCGCCTCCTAGTGATTGCTTCTTTCTTCATATCCACTCATTTCCATGTTCTCACATGATTTATTCCCTTTTAGCCCATTTCCTATGGAAACACATCAAAGAGAGGATTTGTGGAATCCTTTGCATTCATTAGTCATTTGTAGCAATGTCGGTGTAAATATCTCGGTTTAAACTAAAGGTGAATGAGTGTAAAAATATCACTCAGCGGCGAGGAGCCACACTCAAGACGTTGTGTTGTTTCTCTAATGGCTGCCATAACTCCCCTTCCCTTCTCTCAATTCGTTAGCTTCAGTTTGACAGGTCGTGGAGAAAAATTGGAGTTCGTATACAAAAGTTACAGCCATTTTACCGAGATCGCTCCAACAGATTTCAGCACTGCGGAAATCATATTTCCACGGTATTGATCTATGTTCCAATTCGATCAATCTCATTGATCTCCACGTGCTGCATCTGGATTTACGTTCCACTGTCTACCCCGATGGCGGAAACCGACCAGTAGGGGTAACTCGTGTCACGACTCTGCGTCATGATCACGGAAGCAATGCTCATTCTCCCCTCTCTCTGCACCCTCACAGCAGCAGCAACGAACACAAGATCCATAGGACGAGCAGGAAAGATTCGGACGATGAACACCGGTGTCGATCATCAGCCTCATCACCTCACCTGCATGCATTCATCTATGATGGTAAGCCCTCTGTCCCCGATGGAATCGATTTATACCATCCCCACATTCGATTTATGAGGGTTTGATTTGGTAATCGATTTAGGCATATCCGGTTAGGGATTTGAGTTCGGACGATGTTGGGGATATCACTACTGGGCGTAAACCGGCCTATCTGGGCCGGGTTAACTTCGTCAGTAGTTAAGTATGTTAAAGCCCAAGAAGGCAGATGAGGGCTCGAGGCCCATAGTCGGTTCAAGGCCTGTAGCCGTAAACCGGCATTGGTATTTAACTTGTATTGTAAGTTAGGAATAAGTAGAGACCAAACCGGACACATCTATGAGCCGGTATTGGGACTCTGTGAACCGATGGGTGTCACCCGTGTATATAAGGGGATGACCCGGCGGCGGTTCAAGGACAACAGACAACAACTCGAGACATAGGCGAAGCTTGTTTGCTCCCTGGTCATCGAAACCCCATCAATTCCATCACAACTAGATGTAGGCTTTTACCTTCATCGAAGGGGCCGAACTAGTATAAACTCTCTTGCGTCCCTTTGTCCGCTTTAACCCCTTCAAGCTAACCCATCGCGATGGCTCCACGACTAAGTCCTTTCTCTAGGACATCTGCCGTGACAAAACCACGACAGTTGGCGCCCACCGTGGGGCTATCCCACGATGGTTTCAAGTTCTTGGAGGGCCGCTTTGAAGGACTCGAGGGCTACGCCGTAGGCCGGATGACTAAGAGTTGTCGCGGCAAGCTTTACATCGACAATGCAGGCCCGGGCCCCGAGGTCGGCTCAGTTGAGTACGGGTACCGGGTCCCCTTTGGTGGCATACACGTTTTCATCGGCAAGATCAGAGAACAGGGCCTTGAGCCGGATATCTGCACCGACCTCGTCGAAACGGCTCAGCATGCGCGATCTGCCCGAGTTAAACCGGCCATGAAGCGTGCCTTCGTGGGAGTCATCCATGGAGGAGTTCATGAGGATGGATCGGGATCTGGCGGCGAGACCGTCATTTACTCCGGCGATGAGTCATCAACCGGAGAAACCGAATCTCTATATTAGCTACAAGATGGCCGGATTGGGGGCTGTTCCGATGGCGACAGTATTCCGGACCCCTCTGATCTGCCCAACCGAGTTGGAATATTCATGGCCGGCACACAAGCAGCGCTTCATTCTTCGACCACTGCGGCAACAACCTCCGGTTCAGCAGCGCGATGGCTGCCGGGGCAGGAGGCCCTGTGCGCCCGCCGGCTCAAGTTCTATCAGAGCTATTTGATGCATTGGCTTTGCTTATGGCGGAAGCTAATCCGGTGGATTAGGACGTCCACAACGCGGAGATTGCAAAGGTAAGGGAACAGATCACCCAGGCCAAGGCGGACTTGGCAGCTGAGGATACCAGGATGGCCGCAGAGCGGGCCGCTCTAGACGCACAAGCCTACAGGCTCATGTTGGACCAGAACGCGTCGCATGAAGTCATGAGGAGGAAGTACCGATCCCGTTTGCCTCCGGTTTTTGAGGCCAGAGACATTTTCAACACCCCGGGAGCAGGAACCAGTAATCCGCTGGAGGGAAACCGGGCGGAAGCTCCTGGGACCGGTGCGCCAGTTCAGCCTCGTCGGACGGATCCGCCTCATCAAAACACCGTTATACCTCAGGCTGTTTCAACACCTCCGGGTCACTACTCCAACCCAATGGACAATCTCGTCGTCGCTGCTGCACGGCTGGAGGCCATTCCAATTGAAGGTGACTCACCGCAGGTGATAGAGACGCGACGGGTCAAGGAGCTTCTTAGGACAGCTTTGGACCAACAGGAAGCATACTCGTACAGCCGCGACCGTATCCACTCGACCCCTTGCCCAAGCCGGAGCTATAGCAGGCGTATGGAGGAACCGGCAGTGTCAAGTAATGAACGACATGGAGCACCCCGCGGCAACAACCCGGCGGGTGGTGCTGATAATGCTCAGGAAGTGGTGGACCGGGCCCGAGCACGCAGGGAGGCCGAGTTAGCCGCACAATATCAAGCTCGGCAGCTTACGCCGGTTCGTCCAACTATTTCGGTCAAACCCGGTGTTACTTCTAGCTCTTTGGGGGTGCCTTGCCTTGTCCCCGCTTTACGCAATGTGCGCCTGCCCAAGGATTTCAAGGGCCCGCGCAAGGTACCAAATTACACGGCGGATCAACCCCCAGAGACATGGGTGGAGAGCTATGAGATGGCCATGGAGATGTTGTATGTGGATGATGCGTCATGTGCGAAATACTTCACCATGATGCTTGAAGGAACGGCCCGCACTTGGTTAAAAGCTTACCGGCCAATTCTATCAGTTCATGGGCCCAATTACGAACCCGGTTTATCAATAATTTCAAGGATACATGTAAGCAGCCCATGTCGATAGTAGACTTAGCTGCCTGTGTCCAGGAGGAAGGAGAATCGACGACTCATTGGGTGCATCGGGTTTCACAAGTGTTGCATTCATCAGACCGCATCAACGCTGACACCGCAGTCTTAACCCTAGAAGGCAACTGCCGGTTTGGGCCCCTAAAGCTGAAGTTGGGACGGATGAAGCGCCATTGCACTGACATGGGGACCCTCATGGCTTCTTTGGTAAAGTATGCTGATTCTGATAGTACCAAGGATCCCGAATCTGATGATGACAAGGCAGGGAAGGGAAAGAGGAACAGCAACTCCAAAGGTCAGCAGCATCACTGGGCAGGCAATGGTGGTGGAGGCAAGCGTAAAGCGGATGGTAACATGGACTTTGTGGCTAATACCAACACGCAGGACAATGGCCAGCGACGCAAGGGTAAACCGAAAAATCGCAGTGGGGCACCCAACCCTAACCCGGATCGCCTAAATTATCTACTGAGTCAGCCCTGTCCAAGACATGGGACGAAGGAGGTGCCAGCAAACCACCTTTGGAAGGATTGCTTCATTATGCAGGAGTTCAAGAATTCTAATGCTTTCCGGTATGATCATGGCTCCGGCGGTGGCTCAGGATCCGGGCCGGGTTACGGTGGAGGAAATTCCGGTTCAGGATTTAACGGTAATCCGGGCGGACATAACAGTCAAAATAATCAGAACAACCAGGGTGGTTACAACCAGCAACAGCAACAGTCAGGTTACCAGAGCAACCCAAAGCAATTGAATAGTGAGCAGTACCATGTCTTTACCACTAGCTTGGACAAGCGAGACCGGAAGGTTCAGAGGCGGGCAGTCAACTCTGTTGAACCGGCCGTGCCCCGTTATCTACGCTGGTCTGAATAGCCAATCATATGGAGTAGAGAGGATCACCCTCCCCAGGTTGATAATCCGGGTCAGTTGGCTCTGGTGGTGGCGTCTCAGGTGGGAGGTTACAAGTTCACCAAGGTGCTCATGGATGGAGGGAGCAGCATTAATATCTTGTACTATGAGACCTTCCGTCGTATGGGACTAACAGATAAAAATCTCAAACCGTCTAATACGGTGTTCCACGGTGTGGTACCTGGCAAGTCAGCATATCCTGTTGGTGAGATAGCTCTGGAAGTGGCCTTTGGAGATGATCATGATTCCAGGTCGCAAACATTGACGTTTGAAGTGGTGAAAACCCAAAGTCCATATCACGCCCTGTTTGGGCGACCGGCCTACGCTAAGTTTATGGCACGGCCCTATTATGTGTATTTGCAGCTCAAGATGCCGGGTCACAAGGGGACAATAACGGTTCATGGAAGCCGTAAAATTGCTTTGGAGTGCGAGGAAGGAGATGCGGCATACGCAGAGTCGGTTTGTGCCACCGAGGAGCTGAAGTATTATAAGGACAATGTTGATCCGGCGGACATGACTCCATTAAAGAAGCCAACTACGGAGCATGATCCGGCCCTGAAGTTCAAGTCGGCAGCAGAAACTAAGCTCGTTGACTTCATACCTGGCGATTCGTCCAAGCAGTTCAGCATCAGTGCCAACTTGGATCCGAAATAGGAAAGCGCGCTCATCGAGTTCATCCGTGAGAATCGGGACATTTTTGCATGGAAGCCCTCTGACATGCCAGGTGTACCGAGGCAACTCGCTGAGCACACCCTTAATGTGGATCCTAAATACAAACCGGTGAAACAGTTCCTCCACCGGTTTAACGAAGAAAGACGCAAGGCGATTGGAGAAGAGGTAGCCAGGCTCTTAGCAGCTGGCTTTATTGTTGAAGTTTTTCACCCTGAGTGGCTTGCCAATCCGGTGCTGGTCCTTAACAAAAACGGCACCTGGTGCATGTGTGTGGATTACACAGATCTTAATAAGGCTTGTCCAGCAGATCCTTTTGCCCTCCCCCGTATTGATCAAATTATTGATGCTACGGCGGGTTGTGAGCGTTTAAGTTTTTTGGATGCATATTCTGGCTATCATCAGATCAAAATGGCAGTTAAGGACCAGGAGAAGACGGCATTCATAACTCCCTTTGGAGCCTTCTGTTATGTGTCTATGCCCTTTGGGCTCAAGAGTGCCCAGGCAACTTATCAACATGTGTACAAAATTGTCTTCACAAGCAGATTGGTCGTAATGTACATGCTTACGTGGATGATATCGTGGTTAAGTCCAGGGAAAAGGAGACTCTGGTTGACGATTTGAAGGAAACCTTTGATAACCTGAGGACGTACAAGATGATGCTTAACCCGGCCAAGTGTGTCTTTGGTGTACCGGCACGCAAGTTATTGGGTTTTCTGGTGTCCAACAGGGGAATTGAGGCTAATCCGGAGAAGATCACAGCCATCACCTCCCTGGCTAAACCGAAGTGTATCAATGATGTTCAACGCCTGGCAGGCCGGATTGCCGCGTTAAGCCGGTTTATCAGCCGCTTTGGGGAGAAGGCAATCCCTTTGTATCAGATGTTGAAGAAGATGGATCAGTTCATCTGGAGTTCCGCTGCTGATGAAGCATTTGAGGACTTAAAGCGGCAATTGGCCAATCCGCCTGTGCTCGCCGCTCCTATTGACAAGGAGCCGTTACTGCTATATGTTGCTGCTAATGCTCGTGCGGTCAGCGTGGCTATTGTGGTGGAGCGAAAGGAGGCAGCTAAGGAGCGTCCGGTTCAACGTCCGGTCTATTATATCAGTGAGGTACTCATTGGGTCCAAGCAAAGGTATCCGCATTGGCAGAAGCTGGTGTACGGAGTTTTTATGGCAAGCCGGAAGCTTAAGCAATACTTCCAAGGGCACCCAATTACGGTGGTCAGTTCTGCTCCTTTGGGGGATATCATCTAGAACCGAGAAGCGACTGGCCGGATTGCCAAGTGGGCTATAGAACTTGGGCCGCACGGATTGAAGTATGTGCCTCGGACGGCGGTTAAGTCTCAAGCACTTGTTGATTTCATCAATGATTGGACGGAACTGCAGGCACCTGAAGAAAAGCCGGATCACACATATTGGACCATCCATTTTGACGGATCCAGGCAATTGGAAGGCTCGGGGGCTGGAGTCGTATTAACTTCCCCATGAGGTGATAAGTTTTGTTACGTTCTCCGCTTAATGTTCCCTTGTACTAACAATGCAGCTGAGTATGAAGCCTTGCTCCATGGTCTCCGGATGGCTAAGGAGATGAATCTAAGTCGAGTTAAGTGCTTCGGTGACTCGGACCTCGTGGCTCAACAAGTCTCTGGCACTTGGGACCCCAAGGACCCGCTCATGGCAGCATATCGTCGTGAGGTGGATATTGTTGCAGGTCACTTTAAAGGCTATCAGGTGGACCACATGGACCGACGGAAGAATGAAGCGGCGGACGCTTTAAGCCGGCTGGGCTCTCAGCGCAAACCGGTTCCGCCCAACGTTTTTCTGGATGTGTTGCACAACCCGTCGGTCAAGCTCCCTGGTGAAGCGGATTTGGCTATTCCTGATCCGGAGGCTCAATTGGTGGCAGCTCTGCATGTCATTCCGGATTGGACGCTTCCTTACCTGGCGTACATGAACCGGGGCGAGTTACCAGAGGATGAGACTCTGGCCCGACAAATAATCCAGCGGTCCAAGTCCATGACTATTGTCAATGACGAGTTGCATCATTGCAGTGTATTAGGGGCGTTTCAACGTTGTGTGTCTCCTGAAGAAGGCTGTGAAATTTTGCGTGAGATCCACGAAGGAGATTGTGGTCACCACGCCGGTTCAAAATCTTTGGTAGCTAAAGCGTTTCACCATGGCTTCTATTGGTTAACTGCCCATGCTGATGCGGAGGATCTGGTCAGACGATGTGACGGTTGCCAAGACGTGCTCATGTGCCGGCTCAAGAATTGAGAATGATTCCAATTACTTGGCCGTTTGTGACTTCGGGGCTGGATATGGTTGGGCCTTTCAAAAGGTCCAAAGATAAGAAGACTCGCCTCTTGGTGGCGATTGACAAGTTTACAAAGTGGGTGGAGGCAGAACCTGTTAGCAAGTGTGACGTAGCCACGGCGGTTCAGTTCATCAAAAAAGTGATTTTCTGATTTGGCTTTCCACACAGTATCATCACAGATAATGGTACCAATTTGTCCAAGGGTGCCATGAAGGTGTTCTGCGAACGGGAGCATATCCGGCTTGACGTTTCATCAGTGGCACACCCACAGTCCAATGGTCAAGCAGAAAGGGCTAATCAAGAGATCTTGAGAGGCATCAAGCCCCGGCTCATGGTTCCTTTGCAGAGAACGCCGGGTTGTTGGGTAGAAGAATTACCATCTGTGTTATGGAGCATCAATACCACACCCAACAGATCAACAAGATACACACCGTTCTTCATGGTTTACGGAGCGGAGGCGGTTCTCCCCAGTGATATCCGTCATGATTCACCTCGTGTGACAGCTTATGTTGAAGCGGACAACGAGACAGCACGGCAAGATGCTTTGGACCGGTTGGATGAAGAGCGTGACATAGCAGCCGCCCGATCGGCGATTTACCAACAGGATCTTCGTTGTTATCACAGTTGCCGAGTCAGAACTAGAACCTTTCAGCAAGGAGATTTGGTGCTTCGGCTCATCCAAGATCAGACTGATATGCATAAGCTATCCCCACCTCGGGAGGGGCCTTTCGTGGTCAGCAAGAATCTGCACAACGGGTCATACTATCTGATCGATATTCGAGAGCATAAAGACTCACGTACATCAGAGGAGGAGACCAACATGCCGTGGAACATAGCTCATCTTCGGCCTTACTATACCTGAGCCATTGGCTCTACTTATGTACATATTACGATGATGTATATATTATGATTAAATATAATAAACCGGAACCTCAGCTAAAGCGGGGTATCTGTTCTTTTACATCATGTGTGGTTACACGGAGTTGTTCTAAAGTGGCCTCCGGTTTACCCCTTGAGTTAGCTTTTCAAAAGCATCATGTTATATCACTTGGGGGCTTGGTCGTGTCCGAACCAATGCAATGCCTCTTGATAGGCGAGAGCCACCAGATCACTTGGGGACTTGGTCACGTCTGAACCAGTCAGGCCTCTTGATCGGCCTAAGGCCACAGAATCACTTGGGGGCTTGGTCGAACCCGAACCATTGCCATGCCACTTGATCGGCATAAATGCCACGGTTTCATTTGGGGACCTGGCTGACTTGAACCATAGCTACACCTATCGGGAGCTTGGTCGTGTTCGACCACGGTAACGCCATCTGATCAGCTCAAATAAGCCTCTTTTTGCAAACGGTTTTGTCATTGCCTTTGCTTCACACTTTTCTTTGAAAGATATTTCTTTCTTTTTATTGCGTTTTTTAAACCGACAAAGTTTTAAGCCAGTTCAAACTGTTAATTGACGGAACACGGTCCATTTTAATCCGGAGACTATTTGCTCGGTTTGATTTTTTGTTAACATCCTATTACGGAGTAACACGGTGTTTATTATAACCCGGCATGGTTTACATGGTAAACCGGCATCATATATATACAGGAGCTGCTATCTCCTCCAATAGTGTGGGTTTATAAAACTCCGCTTCAAGATTGGCCAAGCCAACTTCACGTCCAACGATGGCAGAAAGTACTTTGGAAAGTTCATCACCCAAAGGAAGAGCAAGTTGCAGTAATTATGCACGAAGGCATATCAGCATCAAAAGTATCAGCTAGCCTATTACAAGGCAACACGGTGCCCACAATAAGATCATTGTTTTTCTCAAGGGAGAAGCAGTTTTAAACCGGCTTCCGGTTCAAGCTTGGTCACTAGCCCGGCCTGATGGTTGTGGGTCATCCCGCGACGCTTCAGCTTCAGTTTCTCTACCCAGCGGCTGGAAATCAATAGTTGTCCAGTCAATTCCCATTAATGCTTGAAAGACAGCTTCATCATGGATCAGCAACGACGGGTCAATATCGGGAGCGTAAGTGTGCTTACGGATTGGAGGGATAAGATTTTCCGCTTCATGAATTGGTGCAGCTACTCGCTTGTTTTGATTGTCATATTGGGCTTGATAATGAGACAAGTCTGCTTCTTCAGCCAATTGACAAGCTAGCGGACGCACCTCCCGGTTTATTTCTTGCAGATCCGCTTCACTAAACTCTGTCCCGTCTTCCTTCAAGCTGGGATAGCCCTGAGCCACTTCAATAGGGTCAAAATCCAGCACCCAAGCTTTTGCCCAGATTAAGGCATTTATCGCACCGGTTCGAGCAGCAGATTTCTTCAGCTCTTCAACACGGGCAGGAAGCACCGACAGTTTCATCAGAGTGTCCTGAATCAAAGTGGGCGCGGCTTGTTGTGGGATGCAGTACAGATGATCCGTTGTGCACCAGTGTACAGTTGTTCGATCAACGTGTAGGCGGCTTTCAATTTCTTCCGCACATCTGACCCCAAGTGACCAATGCGTGTCCCTGAAATATTACCAAGGGTTAACAAACCGGTAGCTCTGTAAGACGGCAGAATCAATTCAAAAATCAAACCGGCTTACCAAAGATAGCAGCGGTCATGGCATGCATGTGCCGCTTTATGCTGGTCAGTTCATCCACCACCGGTTTTAGTGCAGCCTCGGCGTCTTCTGCTCGTTTGGTTAAAGCGGATTTTTCAGTAGCCCAATCCGCCCGCTCCTTCTTGAAATCCTTCTTAAGCTGTCCCATGACGCTTAAGGCGCTGATCAACTCCTCTTTTGCTTTTGAGGTTTCAGTCTATTGGGACTTCAGATTTTCTTGGAGATCGGCGATTTGGGTCTCTTTTGTCTTCAGCTCAGCCTGCATACAGACAGTTATATGATTCAACAAGCAGTGCAAGAATTGAAGCACCAACCACATAACAAGTTATGCACTTGGTGCTTGGGGGCTAATGCCTATTTGATCGTCATCTTTCAATTGATTACAAAGTCCCAAGCTCAATACAAGTATTCAACTTGGCACTTGGGGGCTAATGGCTATTTGTTCAAAAAAGTTCTGATGCGGAGATATTCATTACTTAAGTCCCGGTTTAACTACACTAAGTTGAACCGGCCCTTGGGGGCTACATCAGCGAATTTCGAGGCATTAAGATTTATATTAGTAAGCCCCGGTTTGAAAGAAGATTACAAACCGGCCCTTGGGGGCTAGGAGAGTCAGCAAGAATTGAAGCATACAAGCAGGAAAGAGCATATGGAAGTTACCTCATATTTATCTTTCATCATGTTAACCAGACCGGCTTCATAGTCACGACTGGTATACAGCCGGTTCAGATAGCCGGAATGGATGTCTTGGGCGTTCAGAGCAGTGTAAGTCGTCAGATCAACATTCCACTTGCCTTTGCCAAAGGCAGCAAATTCTTCCTTGGCAGTATGTTTAGACAAAGCGACAGGATTGCCTGGCTCTGTGCGACCAATGCCAGTAATGACAACCTCATCATCCTTGGCATCACTGGTTTGAACTGGGGCCGTTGGCTTATCAGTAGGCTTTGTTGGATTGGTGGATTTCTCAATCCGGATGGGGCTTGTGGGCTGGTTGACAGGACTTGAGGTATCAATAGGCCTCTCTTCAGCAATAAGATTGTCATCTCACTGCGGTGGATCATTGGGTATGTCTTCAGGAATAGCTGCTTCAAGATCTGCTGTTTTGCCCGGTTCAGGGACGGCATCCTCCTCGGCCGCTTTATCCAGGCAAGCTTTTTTGCTCGGCCTAGGCTTGGCCCTGAAAGGAATAACAAAGTCAAATACAGCATATGTTCCAAGGTGATGTACCGGACATATTAAGATAAGCATGGCTTACCCAAGCACCGTTTTGAGCGGTGGCAGCTGAGTAGCCGATGACTCGCCAGAGGATGAGTGGGAAGTAACCTGATAATCGGAGTCAGATGGATTAATAGGTTGACGAAAATAGTCCGCTTTAGGACAAGCACTGACAAGCAAATTAGAGACCTCTGAACAGCGTTTCTGAACCGGACTGTTCGATAAACCGATGGAGGTAACTACTTGGCCGCTGTGCCGGGTTGTGCGGCGAGCTTCGTGCTGTTGGGTCTTCATAAGAAATTTGGGATCCAAGTAAGCAAGAGGATGAGAAAATTTAACTTTCTGGTTTGCCTGATGGATTTTTAGTGAAGGCAAAGGTTCTGAATCAGAAGAGAGAATAATTACCTCTGCAGCATCAGCATGGCTGGCTTCGGCATCATCCTGACAAATATCACCATCAATAAGATGCATGAAAAATAAGCCAAGTGAGTCAAGCCCTACCTCAAGGTCCGGATTATCCACATCATCATCAGGGGGCGGATTAGAGGATGCAGTGGTTCTTTTCCTGTGGGTAGTCTTCTTCATAGCTTTAGTCTTTTGCCGGGTTGATCTTTCCGGTTTGTTTGGTTTTTCTGGTTTCAACTGCGGCAGTTTCTTGCTCCAAAACGGATCATTGCCCTGGTTACACAGACACTGATATTAAACAATGACCAGATATATCAATAACAGGTTCAGAAAAAAGAAAAATCAAACTCTTACAGCTGGCGGTTTGTTGGTGGCACAGAAGGGAAGCAGGGCGGTTTTAGCACAAATGTGTTCCGGTTCATTCAGCATCTTGTTCACAGCCTCTGTGATTTCTTCGTCGGTGAGCTGGATGTTAGCATGTCGCAGTGGGTCATCAACACTGCCAGTATACTCGCACATCAAACCGGAGCGCTGACTAAGGGGTAGTATGCTCCATGATATCCAACAGCGAGCGAGATCAACCCCTGTTAAACCGTTGGCCATAAAGGCTCTGAGCTTGGACAGTTGAGGAGCGTATTTGCTTCTCTCTTTGGCAGTCAACCTTTGCGGAAAGGGGTGTGTATTGCTAAGCCGCTCTGGACGAAAGCCAGGCAAAGGATTTTCACCAGCAGGGGAGGTGTCTTTGCAATAGAACTATGTTTGATTCCATTCTTTGGCGTGGCTATGCAGCTTGGCATGAGGGTATGTGACCTCTTTCCTTTTCTGAATCGCCACACCGCCCAATTCCGTATTGGAACCATCAGAAAACTCAGTACGGCGGTTTAGATGGAAACAGTCTCTGAACAACTCCACTGTGGGCTCCTCTTGAAAGAACGCCTCACAGAGCACTTGGAAGTGACACATGTTTGTAACAGAGTTGGGACCGGTGTCTTGTGGGTGGAGTTGAAAATCGGCTAAAACGTCCCAGTAAAATTTAGAACCGGGCGGCTTAAAGCCCCAGGCTAAGTGATCTACGAAAATGACGACCTCTCCTTCTTGAGGTGTGGGAGGGCATTCTTTGCCAGGATCCCTCCAATGGATGGTATCTTTGCTGCCTAAGGCGCCGATCAGGACTAAATCATCCAGTTGAGCCTCTGTGACGCGAGAAGGAACCCAGTTGCACTCATATACTTTCTTGGCCATGATGAAATCTACAAGGTAGATGATCCCGGTTCAAAAATGCATTGATTAAGGTACATTGGTATGTGCAATGTTAAACCGGAGACAGATCTATCTAAACCGGAGTTTTATGAAGCAACAACATCTAGCGGTTCAACAAGGGGACTAATGGTATATACCGGTTTGGCAATTTTTTCTACAAAGTTAAACCGCCTGGTCTAAACATTGAAGCAGATGAGTAAGTTTACAGAAATAGATTTCATAAGACTTCTCTACAGCGACGGATCTGAAGCAAGTTCAGAAAATAAGGAAAATATTCAAGGTTCAAAAAAGAACAGTACTGAATCAATGGGCAGAGATACATATAGATCTATGGTCTTGAGGCATGAAACTGAAGGCGGATGCTAAAAACTACTGCTACACAGAGTAAGGATTCACAGATGCATCTAGGAGTTATCGTATGAACATGAAACAGGCGATGAACACTAGAAGAACATGAAACCCTAGAGCAGATCTGTGTTGAAAAGAACAGAAGACTTACTGGAGATGAGAAAGACGCGGAAGGTTGCCGCGGTGCTCTGGTGCGCCCAATTGATGCAGCGGCCAAGGTTGATGCAGAGGTTGACGGTGGCGGCGGAGCTCCGAAGCTGGGCGACACGAGGAAGACGAAGCACAAGGGCACGGAGGGGAAAAAGAAATGACCCTTCGGTCCTATTTATAAGGCAAGGGACAGGAGTCAGGCGTGAAAATCAAGGGACCGTGGGTTTGGAAACGAAGATGTCACCTTAATTGTCGCAGGCCTATTAAGGTCCTTTATAACAGGTGACGTCACGCCGGTTTACAACGACCAGAGAAGATGACATCACGGCGGTTCAACAAACTACAAGAAGATATTGAAGATGAAGATTTTTGCTAAAGGATTGACATGAACATGTTCAAATCAATTTGGGGCCTAATGTTGGGGATATCACTACTGGGCGTAAACCGTCCTATCTGGGCCGGGTTAACTTCGTCAGTAGTTAAGTATGTTAAAGCCCAAGAAGGCAGATGAGGGCTCAAGGCCCATAGTCGGTTCAAGGCCTGTAGCCGTAAATCGGCATTGGTATTTAACTTGTATTGTAAGTTAGGAATAACTAGAGACCAAACCGGACACATCTATGAGCCAGTATTGGGACTCTGTGAACCGACGGGCGTCACCAGTGTATATAAGGGGACAACCTGGCGGCGGTTCAAGGACAACATACCACAACTCGAGACATGGGTGAAGCTTGTTTGCTCCCTGGTCATCGAAACCCCATCAATTCCATCACAACTAGACGTAGGCTTTTACCTTCATCGAAGGGGCCGAACTAGTATAAACTCTCTTGCGTCCCTGTGTCCTCTTTAACCCCTTCAAGCTAAACCGTCGCGATGGCTCCACGACTAAGTCCTTTCTCTAGGACATCTGCCGTGACAAAACCACGACAGACGAGATTCATTATGCTTATTACTAAGGGCGGAGTAAATAAAGCTTACATAAGTTCAAATGCATCCTAGCAAGCACTACTTCCTAGCCACGACGAGCCTCAAGACGCTTGGCGTGGTGGTAGCCTTAGGGCTTGTAATCATTGACCTCCAAGGTCACCGTATAGTTGCATATGGCTAAGGAGCCCTGACCACCATGTCCACTGCTTCAGGATTGCCAGCATCCCGAGGCTCGACTGATTCGCCATTGGCATCATCCACCATCTCCTCCTACTCCACCCCTTCAGAACGATGGTGGCTGTCATCACTACGATGGCCGACTGGTCATCGGGAGCCCTAACAGACCTATATTTTGCCCATCTAGCTCTTTGACTTAGATCGACTGACTCGACCTCATCCATCACCCACCATAGTATGTCCACTAACATAGCGCCTTTGGTTGGGTCAGGTATCAGCCTCTTCAACTCCGTCTTTATCACCTTCAATAGCACCATGTCTACCTCTTTATACATCTCGCCCACGCTCTTGAACTGAGAGAACACCTACATGGTCTATGCGAACTTGGTGTGGTCATCGAGAAAGCACCCAAGGAGGAATTCCCTCCATCCAGGGTCGTTGGGGAAGGGGTTCATGGCAGTGGGGCGGTTGTGATGCTCAGAGAGAGAGAGAGAGAGAGCGAGAGTTGTGGAAGAGGAGACGGTGGAAGACATGGATGGTTGGAAGAGATAGTGGAGTTTGGTGGTAGAGAAATAGGGGCTTTAGAGGGTAAAAGCGATTTAGGTGGGCGGGATATAGCACACTTGGTGTGGTAAAGCTACATGTTGAGATAATGGCTTGTAGTGGAGATGGACCTTTTAAGAATATATGATATATGATGTGTCACTCCATTGATCTCATGTTCATATATGTAGATCGGCTAGGACGCTTCTGGAAACACCTCCAAGGGCAAGGAGAGTGTGGCCGACAAGAAGGGCAAGACGGTGGTGGAGCTCGGCAGTGCCCCCAAGAGGCCAAAGAACTAAGGGCGTTTCCATGAGGACGTCCAACCCACTTCTACAAGGTCATCCTTGCATCCAAGTTGGACTGTCTATCGATGTCACTAGAGTTGACCAAGCACTTGATCACCGCCCTAGAGGAATACGTGTTGAGGATGAACACTGGTTGTGCTTGAAGGGTGACGGTCCGGACTATCAATGTCAGGCTCACCTTTGATCATGGTTGGGCCCCCTTCATCGTTGTTCACCATATTAGGATCAGGTACCTCGCCACCTTCAAACTGGTGACTCCCAACACCCTGAAGGTGATCAATCAGGTGCAAGAGGCACGAGGGGGCCTTTTTTATGGATGCCTAGGAAGTTAACTCCGCACCTTTGTGACTTTTCCATAGGATGTCCAAGACTTTTCCGCCACTGTTTATTGTTTGAGAGGCCGAAACAGGGATGCTAGTGAAGGAAATATCCTCTAGAGGCAATAATAAAGTTATTATTTATTTCCTTATATCATGATAAAAGTTTATTATTCATGCTAGAATTGTATTAACCGGAAACATAATACATGTGTGAATACATAGACAAACAGAGTGTCACTAGTATGCCTCTACTAGACTAGCTTGTTAATCAAAGATGGTTATGTTTCCTAACCATGGACAAAGAGTTGTCATTTGATTAACAGGATCACATCATTAGTTGAATGATCTGATTGACATGACCCATTCCATTAGCTTAGCACCCGATCGTTTAGTATGTTGCTATTGCTTTCTTCATGACTTATACATGTTCCTATGACTATGAGATTATGCAACTCCCGTTTGCCAGAGGAACACTTTGTGTGCTACCAAACGTCACAACGTAACTGGGTGATTATAAAGGAGCTCTACAGGTGTCTCCAAAGGTACATGTTGGGTTGGCGTATTTCGAGATTAGGATTTGTCACTCCGATTGTCGGAGAGGTATCTCTGGGCCCTCTCGGTAATGCACATCACTTAAGCCTTGCAAGCATTGCAACTAATGAGTTAGTTGCGGGATGGTGTATTACAGAAAAAGTAAAGAGACTTGCCGGTAACGAGATTGAACTAGGTATGGGATACCGACGATCGAATCTCGGGCAAATAACATACCGATGACAAAGGGAACAACGTATGTTGTTATGCGGTCTGACCGATAAAAGATCTTCGTAGAATATGTAGGAGCCAATATGAGCATCCAGGTTCCGCTATTGGTTATTGACCGGAGACGTGTCTCGGTCATGTCTACATTGTTCTCGAACCCGTAGGGTCCGCACGCTTAAGGTTACGATGACAGTTATATTATGAGTTTATACATTTTGATGTACCGAAGGTTGTTCGGAGTCCCGGATGTGATCACGGACATGACAAGAAGTCTCAAAATGGTCGAGACATAAAGATTGATATATTGGAAGCCTATGTTTGGATATCGGAAGTGTTCCGGGTGAAATCGGGATTTTACCGGAGTACCGGGAGGTTACCGGAACCCCCCGGGAGCTATATGGGCCTAAGTGGGCCTTAGTGGAAAAGAGAAGGAGCAGCCCAAGATGGGCCGCGCGCCCCTCCCCTCCCTTGGTCCGAATAGGACAAGGAGAGGGGGCCGGCCCCCCTCTCTCTTTTCCCCCCTCCGCGAATCCTATTCCAACTAGGATTGGGGGGGAATCCTACTCCTAGAGGCAGTAGGACTCCTCCTGGCGCGCCTCTCCTAGGCCGGCCGCACCCCCCCCCCCTTGTGCCTTTATATACGGAGGCAGGGGCACCCCAGAGAAACACAAGTTGATCCACGTGATCATATTCTTAGCCGTGTGTGGTGCCCCCTTCCACCATAGTCCTCGATAATATTGTAGCGGTGCTTACGCGAAGCCCTGCTGCAGTAGTACATCAAGATCGTCACCACGCCGTCGTGATGACGGAACTCTTCCCCGACACTTTGCTGGATCGGAGTCCGGGGATCGTCATCGAGCTGAACGTGTGCTAGAACTCGGAGGTGCCGTAGTTTCGGTGCTTGATCGGTCGGGCCGTGGAGACGTACGACTACATCAACCAAACGCTTCCGTTGTCGATCTACAAGGGTACGTAGATCATACTCTCCCCTCTCGTTGCTATGCATCACCATGATCTTGCGTGTGTGTAGGAATTTTTTTGAAATTACTACGAAACCCAACAGCTAGACCCCCCGAACCCTACCCAATCCCGTGCCTCCACCCGTGAGACAGCCGGGGAAGGCATCCAGATACCCACCGCAGGCTTCCCCTCGCCTCCTCCTCCCCTTCCCTCGCCGCCGCCAGGGGATGGGTGAAGCCCGAACAGCGCCGGTGCCGGCGGGGCTCAATTCCTCCGGCACGGGGCAGTGATGACCCACATGTATAGGGGATCTATCATAGTCCTTTCGATAAGTAAGAGTGTCGAATCCAACGAGGAGTAGAAGGAAATGATAAGCGGTTTTCAGCAAGGTATTCTCTGCAAGTACTGAAATAAGTGGTAACAGATAGTTTTGTGATGAGATAATTTGTAACGAGCAACAAGTAACAAAAGTAAATAAAGTGCAGCAAGGTGGCCCAATCCTTTTTGTAGCAAAGGACAAGCCTGGACAAACTCTTATATAAGGAAAAGCGCTCCCGAGGACACATGGGAATATCGTCAAGCTAGTTTTCATCACGCTCATATGATTCGCGTTCGGTACTTTGATAATTTGGTATGTGGGTGGACCGGTGCTTGGGTGCTGTTCTTACTTGAACAAGCATCCCACTTATGATTAACCTCTATTGCAAGCATCCGCAACTACAACAAAAGTATTAAGGTAAACCTAACCATAGCATGAAACATATCGATCCAAATCAGCCCCTTACAAAGCAACGCATAAACTAGGGTTTAAGCTTCTGTCACTCTAGCAACCCATCATCTACTTATTACTTCCCAATGCCTTCCTCTAGGCCCAAATAATGGTGAAGTGTTATGTAGTCGACGTTCACATAACACCACTAGAGGCTAGACAGCATACATCTCATCAAAATATCGAACGAATACCAAATTCACATGACTACTAATAGCAAGACTTCTCCCTTGTCCTCAGGAACAAACGTAACTACTCACAAAGCATATTCATATTCATAATCAGAGGGGTAATAATATGCATAAAGGATTTGAACATATAATCTTCCACCAATTAAACCAACTAGCATCAACTACAAGGAGTAATTAACACCACTAGCAACCTACTAGCACCAATCCCGGACTTGGAGACAAGAATTGGATACAAGAGATGAACTAGGGTTTTGAGATGAGATGGTGCTGATGAAGATGTTGATGGAGATTGCCCTCTCCCGATGATAGGAGCGTTGGTGATGACGATGGCGATGATTTCCCCCTCCGGGAGGGAAGTTTCCCCGGCAGAACAGCTATGTCGGAGCCCTAGATTGGTTCCGCCAAGGTTCCGCCTCATGGCGGCGGAGTTTTGTCCCGAAAGGTTGCTTCTGGTTTTTTCCTCGACGAAAGACTTCATATAGCAGAAGATGGTCATCCGAGAGCCACTAGGGGGCCCACGAGGTAGGGGGCACACCCTAGGGGGGGCGCCCCCCACCCTTGTGGAAAGGGTGTGGGCCCCCTGGTCTTCATCTTTGGCGAGGATTTTTCATTATTTATTATAAGGTATTCCGTGGAGTTTCAGGACTTTTGGAGTTGTGCAGAATAGGTCTCTAATATTTGCTCCTTTTCCAGCCCAGAATTCCAGCTGCCGGCATTCTCCCTCCTTATGTAAACCTTGTAAAATAAGAGAGAATAGCCATAAGTATTGTGACATAATGTGAAATAATAGCCCATAATGCAATAAATATCGATATAAAAGCATGATGCAAAATGGACGTATCATCTCCCCCAAGCTTAGACCTCGCTTGTCCTCAAGCAAAAGCCGGTAACAATAAATATGTCCCCGTGTTTAGAGGTAGAGGCGTCGATAAAAATAAAATACGGACATGAGGGCATCATGATTATTCTCATAACAGCAACATACATAGATATTGTCATATGATTACTTATGTTCAAGTGATGATCTATTCACAATGCAAAAGTATGAATCAGAAACTTATTGAGAACCAACAAACTATAACCTCAGTCATTGAAGCAATTGCAATTTATGATAACATGAGAAAGAGTCTATGTCAGAGCTAAAAAGCAAGTTCACATACTCAACTATCATCTAGTCCTTCATAATTGCTAACACTCGTGCAATACTTGTGGTTACCGAGTTTTAATCGGACATAGAGAAAGATAGGGGCTTATAGTTTTGCCCCACAACCTTTTACCTCAAGGGTAATGTCAACAATAATAACTCATGCCCCCCTACATCCAATTAGATATATATATCAGGTTCTTTCCAACATGCCGGGCTTGCCAAAGGATAAAATGAAAAAGGGAGAGGTGAAGATCACCATGACACTTGCAGAAGGTAGAAGATAATAATAAAAGATAGGCCCTTCGCAGAGGGAAGCAGAGGTTGCCATGCGCTTTTATGGTTGGATGCGCAAAATCTTAATGCGAAAGAACGTCACTTTATATTGCCCCTTGTGATATGAACCTTTATTATGCAGTCCGTCGCTTTTATTACTTCCACATCACAAGATCGTATAAAGCTTATTTCTCCCACACTAATCATACATATTTAGAGCAATTTTTATTTCTTTGCACCGATGATAACTTACTTGAAGGATCTTACTCAATCCATAGGTAGATATGGTGGACTCTCATGGCAAAACTGGTTTAAGGGTATTTGGTAGCACAAGTAGTATCTCTACTTGGTGCTGAGAATTTGGCTAGCATGAGGGGGAAAGGCAAGCTCAACATGTTGGATGATCCATGACAACATACTTTATCTCAGATATAAGAAAACATAACCCATTACGTTGTCTTCCTTGTCCAACATCAACTCTTTAGCATGTCATATTTTGATGAGTTCTCCCAATCATAAAAGATGTCAATAATAGTATATTTATATGTGAAACCTCTCTTTCCTTATTACTTCCTATTAATTGCAATGATGACCAAAGCTATGTCTGCCAACTCCCAACAACTTTTAATCATCACACTCTTTCTATGTGAAGCCATTACTATCAATAAGATCAATATGAACTTTTGTTTCTTCTTATTCTTTTTCTCTTTTCTTTTATTCACCCAAGATCATAGCAAGAAAATCAAGCCCTTGACTCAACACTAATCTTTATTATATAGCTCACGGACTCAATTACATAGAGAGATCATAAAGCAAAACTTAAAACTAGATCATGCCATAAACCTTATTCTACTAGATCAAAATACTACTAATAGGATCGAACTAAGGAAAACGGTAAAGATAAGAGTTGTGATTGTGATACGATACCGGGGCACCTCCCCCAATCTTGGCAGTTGCCAAGGGGAGTGCCCATACCCATGTGATTATATCTCCTTGGTTGGTGAAGAAGGTGGAGGTGTTGTTGATGATGCGGGCTTGTCATCCATCTTCCAAGGCATAGGTTCACCATCATAGAAGGAGGATCGAGTCTCCGGAATCCTCGAATCTGCAGCCAAACTCATTCTTTTGAATCTATATTCATACTCACAGTTTTGGTTTCACATGTCATAGATTTGGGCTTGGAGGTGCTCGATCTTCTCATGTAGCTTGAAGATGGCCTCCTCGGTGTTCTTGACATCCGGCTTATAGTTGTTAGTGAACTCCGCGAGCATCGTGTGGCTAGCGTTGATTCCACGCTCCACCATCCCCTGGCACTTGAAAACTTTTTGCTCCATTACTTCGAGCCTCGTCTCCACGCTTCCGGTTCCCTTTGGTCCCTCAGCATCGCGGATGTGCAGCAACCCATCACGCATCTCAATGGTTTGAGGGTGTCGCAGCACCTCCGCGAGGTAAGGGTTGATGACCTTCTCGAAGAACTTGTCCTTGGAAGCACTTGGGGACGTCATGATAATCTAGATATGTCAGAAAAACAGCTCGAAACAAGAACAGCGAATATTTGCGTGATACGGGAGTCAAAACCTTCAGGAGAATATATAGTGAATTTTTACCGACCAAAATACGTATCGTGCAAGAAAACGGAGTCCGGAAGGCACACGAGGTGCTCACGAGGTAGGGGTGCGCGCCCAAGGGGGTAGGGCGCGCCCTCCACCCTCGTGGGGCCCTCGTGTCCTTCCCGGACTGCTACTTAATTTTCTATTTTTCTAAATATTCCAAAACGAAGAAATATTGCCTTAAAATTGTTTTGGAATCGGTTTACTTACCGTACCACATACCTATTCCTTTTCGGGGTCTGAAACGTTCTAGAAAGTGTCCCTTATGTATTCCTCCGGGGTTACGGTTTCAATAATATTGGTTTCAATATTTATGGGATTACCTGAGATATAATGTTTAATTCTCTGACGTTTACCACCTTCGGATTTGTGCCTTTGAAGTTGTTGATTTTTATGGCACCCGAACAATAGACCTCCTCGATAACATAGGGGCCTTCCCATTTAGAGAGAAGTTTTCCTGCAAAAAATCTTAAACGAGAGTTGTATAGCAATACATAATCACCTACATTAAACTCACGCTATTGTATCCTTTTGTCATGCCATCTTATAACCTTTTCTTTAAACAACTTGGCATTTTCATAAGCTTGGGTTCTCCATTCATCAAGTGAGCTAATATCAAATGACCTCTTTTCACCGGCAAGTTTGAAATCATAGTTGAGCTCTTTAATAGCCCAATATGCCTTATGTTCTAGTTTGAGAGGTAAGTGACATGCTTTTCCATCTACCATTTTATACGGAGACATACCCATAGGATTTTTATATGCAGTTCTATAGGCCCATAATGCATCATCAAGTTTCTTGGACCAATTCTTTCTAGACCTATTGACAGTCTTTTGCAAAATTAATTTGAGTTCTCTATTACTCAATTTTACTTGACCACTAGACTGTGGGAGATACGAAGATGCAATTCTATGATTGACGTCATATTTAGCAAGCATTTTATGGAAAGCACCATGAATAAAATGTGAACCACCATCAGTCATTAAATATCTAGGGACTCCAAACCTTGGAAAAATAACTTCTTTAAGCATTTTAATAGAAGTGTTATGATCAGCACTACCAGTTGGAATAGCTTCTACCCACTTAGTAACGTAATCAACATCAACTACAATATGTGTATATCCATTAGAGGCAGGAAAAGGTCCCATATAATCAAAGCCCCAAACATCAAACGGTTCAATAACAAGTGAATATTTCATAGGCATTTCTTGACGTCTACTAATATTACCAATTCTTTGACATTCATCACAAGATAGGACAAACTTACGGGCATCCTTGAAGAGAGTAGGCCAATAAAAACCGGATTGCAATACCTTATGTGCAGTTCTATCTCCCACGTGGTGTCCTCCATAAGTTTCGGAGTGGCACTTGCGTAGGATCTATTCCTGTTCATGCTCAGGTACACAACGTCTAATAACACCATCTACTCCTTCTTTATAAAGATGTGGGTCATCCCAAAAGTAATGTCTCAAATCATAGAAGAACTTTTTCTTTTGTTGGTATGTGAAGCTAGGTGGTATAAATTTAGCAACTATGTAATTAGCATAATCAGCATACCAAGGGGTACTACGAGAAGTACTTATGACATTTAATTGTTCATCAGGAAAGCTATCATCAATAGGTAGTGGGTCATCAAGAACATTCTCTAACCTAGATAAGTTGTCTGCAACAGGGTTCTCAGCTCATTTTCTATCAACAATATGCAAATCAAATTCTTGTAGCAAGAGAACCCATCTAATAAGTCTAGGTTTAGCATCTTTCTTCTCCATAAGATATTTAATAGCAGCATGATCAGTGTGGATAGTTACTTTAGAATCAACAATATAAGGTCTGAACTTATCATAAGCAAATACAACTGCTAAAAGTTCTTTTTCAGTAGTAGCATAATTTCTTTGAGCATTCTCTAGAGTCTTACTAGCATAATGGATAGGATTTAATTTCTTATCAACTCTTTGCCCTAGAACACCACCTATAGCATAATCGCTAGCATCACACATAATTTCAAAGGGTAAATTCCAACCAGGTGGCTGAACAACAGCTGCAGAGACTAATGCTTTCTTAAGTATTTCGAATGCTTCTACACAATCATCATCAAAGACAAATGGTATATATTTTTGTAATAAATTAGTCGGAGGCCGAGAAATTTTTGAGAAGTCCTTAATGAACCTCCTATAAAATCCGGCGTGACCAAGGAAACTTCTTATACCTTTGATGTCCTTGGGACATGTCATCTTTTCAATAGCATCAACCTTGGCTTTATCAACTTCAATACCTCTTTCAGAAACTTTATGCCCCAAGACAATACCCTCATTAACCATAAAGTGGCACTTTTCCCAATTCAAGACAAGATTAGTTTCTTCACATCTCTGCAAAACTCGATCAAGATTTCTCAAGCAATCATCAAAAGAAGATCCATAGACGGAAAAGTCATCCATGAAAACCTCACAAATCTTTTCACAAAAGTCAGAGAATATAGCCATCATGCATCTTTGAAAGGTAGCAGGTGCATTACATAAACCAAAAGGCATACGTCTATAAGCAAAAGTACCAAAAGGGCATGTAAAAGTAGTCTTTGATTGATCTTTAGCCGACACAGGTATTTGAGAGAAACCAGAATAACCATCTAGAAAGCAGTAATGTGTATGTTTGCATAATCTTTCTAGAATTTGATCGATAAAAGGTAAGGGGTAATGATCTTTCTTAGTAGCCTTATTTAATTTGTGGAAATCAATTACCATCCTATAACCTGTAATAATTCTTTGTGGAATCAATTCATCTTTATCATTAGGAACAACAGTAATACCTCCCTTCTTAGGGACACAATGAACAAGACTTACCCACTGACTATCAGCAACGGGATAAATTATACCTGCCTCCAGAAGCTTTAGTATTTATTTTCTTACCACTTCTTTCATTTTAGGATTCAGACGTCGTTGAGGATCACGAACTGGTTTGGCATCTGCTTCCAAATTTATTTTATGTTAACATAGAGTGGGACTAATGCCCTTAAGATCATCAAGAGTATATCCAATAGCAGCACGGTGCTTCTTCAGAGTTTTCAATAATCTTTCTTCTTCATGCTCTGAAAGTCTAGCACTAATAATAACAGGATATATCTTCTTTTCATCAAGATAAGCATATTTAAGATTATCAGGCAACGGTTTAAGCTCAAACACGGGTTCACCCTTAGGTGGAGGGGGATCCCCTAGGATTTCAATAGGCAAATTGTGTTTCAGAATAGGTTCCTGTTTAAAGAATACTTCATCTATTTCCCTTCTTTCATTCATAAACATATCATTCTCATGGTCTAGCAAATATTGTTCTAAAGGATCGCTAGGAGGTACAGCAATAGAAGCAAGACCAATAATTGCATCCTTACTAGGAAATTATTCTTCACGGTGTTGTTTACTAAATTTATAGAAATTAAACTCATGAGTCATATCATCTAAGCCGACAGTAACAACATCCCTTGTGCAATCTATGGTAGCATTAACAGTATTTAAGAAGGGTCTACCAAATATAATGGGACAAAAGCTATCTTGTGGGGAACCAAGAACAAGAAAATCAGCATGATATTTAGTTTTCCCACACAAGACTTCAACATCTCTAACAATTCCCATTGGTGAAATAGTATCTCTATTAGCAAGTTTAATAGTAACATCAATTTCTTCTAACTCAACAGGTGCAATGTCATGCATAATTTCTTTGTATAAGTCAATAGGTATTGCACTAGCACTAGCACCCATATCACATAAGCCATGATAACAATGATCTCATATTTTAACAGAAATAACAGGCATGCCTACCACAGGTCTATTTTTATCATTAGCACAAGGTTTAGCAATTCTAGCAGTTTCACCGCAGAACTGAATAACATGCCCATCAATATTATCAGACAAGAGATCTTTAACAATAGCGATATTAGGTTCAACTTTAACTTGCTCAGGAGGTTTATATGTTTTAATATTGCTTTTATGAACCACGGTTGAAGCTTTAGCATGATCCTTTATCCTAACAGGGAAAGGTGGTTTCTCAACATAACAAGTAGGAACAATAGGATCATTATAAGTGACAGACTTTTCTTCAACTTTAATAGGTGCAGCTACTTTTACTTCTATTGGAGGATGATATTTAAACCACTTCTCCTTAGGGAGATCAACATAAGTAGCAAAAGATTCACAGAAAGAAGCTACTATCTCAGAATCAAGTCCATATTTAGTGCTAAACTTACGGAAAGTATCGATATCCATAAAAGATTTAACACAATCAAACTTAGGTTTCATACCTGACTCCTTACCTTTGTCGAGATCCCAATCTTCAGAGTTGCCTTTAATTCTATCCAATAAATCCCATCTAAATCCAATAGTCTTCATCATAAAAGAGCCAGCACAAGAAGTATCGAGCATGGTGCGATTATTTTCAGAAAGCCGGGCATAAAATTTTTGAAGGATTGTTTCTCTTGGGAGCTCATGATTGGGGCATGAATATAACATTGATTTAAGCCTCCCCCAAGCTTGAGCGATGCTTTCTCCTTCGCGAGGCCAAAAATTATATATATAATTGCGGTCACGATGAACAAGATGCATAGGGTAATACTTTTGATGAAATTCCAATTTCAATCTTCTATAGTTCCATGATCTCGTATCATCACATAGCCTATACCATGTCAATGTGTCTCCCTTCAAAGATAAAGGGAAGACCTTCTTCTTAGCAACATCGTCGGGTATACCTGCAAGCTTAAATAATCCACAAACTTCATCCACATATATTAGGTGTTCATCAGGATGCTTTGTTCCATCTCCTGTAAAAGGATTAGCTAGCAGTTTTTCTATCATACCCGAAGGATACTCATAAGGAATTTTATTTTCAATTGGTTCAGTAGATTGAGGAGCAACTCTTTGCTCTACTGGTCGGGGTGAAGATACCCTGAACAAGCCCCTCAGAGGATTACTTTCCATAGTAACAAGTGACAGTAAATTTCAGCACACTCTATAAATTTTTCCTTACCAAATTCCACCTACCAAAGGCGCTTCACTCCCCGGCAACGGCGCCAGAAAAGAGTCTTTATGACCCACAAGTATAGGGGATCTATCGTAGTCCTTTCGATAAGTAAGAGTGTCAAATCCAACGAGGAGCAGAAGGAAATGATAAGCGGTTTTCAGCAAGGTATTCTCTGCAAGTACTGAAATAAGTGGTAACAGATAGTTTTGTGATGAGATAATTTGTAACGAGAAACAAGTAACAAAAGTAAATTAAGTGCAGCAAGGTGGCCCAATCCTTTTTGTAGAAAAGGACAAGCCTGGACAAACTCTTATATAAGGAAAAGTGCTCCTGAGGACACGTGGGAATATCGTCAAGCTAGTTTTCATCACGCTCATATGATTCGTGTTCGGTACTTTGATAATTTGGTATGTGGGTGGACCGGTGCGTGGGTGTTGTTCTTACTTGAACAAGCATCTCACTTATGATTAACCTCTATTGCAAGCATCCACAACTACAACAAAAGTATTAAGGTAAACCTAACCATAGCATGAAACATATGGATCCAAATCAGCCCCTTACAAAGCAACGCATAAAGTAGGGTTTAAGCTTTTGTCACTCTAGCAACCCAGCATCTACTTATTACTTCCCAATGCCTTCCTCTAGGCCCAAATAATGGTGAAGTGTTATGTAGTCGATGTTCACATAACACCACTAGAGGCTAGACAACATACATCTCATCAAAATATCGAACGAATACCAAATTCACATGACTACTAATAGCAAGACTTCTCCCTTGTCCTCGGGAACAAACGTAACTACTCACAAAGCATATTCATATTCATAATCAGAGGGGTAATAATATGCATAAAGGATCTGAACATATAATCTTCCACCAATTAAACCAACTAGCATCAACTACAAGGAGTAATTAACACTACTAGCAACCTACTAGCACCAATCCCGGACTTGGAGACAAGAATTGGATACAAGAGATGAACTAGGGTTTTGAGATGAGATGGTGCTGATGAAGATGTTGATGGAGATTGCCCTCTCCCGATGACAGGAGCGTTGGTGATGACGATGGCGATGATTTCCCCCTCCGGGAGGGAAGTTTCCCTGGCAGAACAGCTCTGCCGGAGCCCTAGATTGGTTCCGCCAAGGTTCCGCCTCGTGGCGGCGGAGTTTCATCCCGAAAGGTTGCTTCTGGTTTTTTCCTCGATGAAAGACTTCATATTGCAGAAGATGGTCATCCGAGAGCCACCAGGGGGCCCACGAGGTAGGGGGCGCGCCCTAGGGGGGGCGCCCCCCACCCTCGTGGAAAGGGTGTGGGCCCCCTAGTCTTCATCTTTGGCAAGGATTTTTCATTATTTATTATAAGGTATTCCGTGGAGTTTCAGGACTTTTGGAGTTGTGTAGAATAGGTCTCTAATATTTGCTCCTTTTCCAGCCCAGAATTCCAGCTGTCGGCATTCTCCCTCCTTATGTAAACCTTGTAAAATAAGAGAGAATAGCCATAAGTATTGTGACATAATGTGAAATAACAGCCCATAATGCAATAAATATCGATATAAAAGCATGACGCAAAATGGACGTATCAGGCAGCGCAGGCCTCCCAGTCGAGTGTGGGCGTGGGGCACCGCGACATGGTGGCGCGTAGTCTCCTTGCGGGCGTGGACGGCTGCGAGCAGTGGTGTGCGCCTCGAAGCGATGGTCGATTCTGGCCGGCAGGCAGTGCTGGCTGGTGGCCTCTACTTCCCTTTCGGTGGCTATGAACGCGGGCGGTGGTGGTGCTCTACCTCGCATGTGAGCTCGTCCTGGGCGGCACCTGGGCAGGGTGGCGGAGCGCGCATGGAGTGGCTGTGGTGGCGCGGCAACCAGGTTTGTTCAGGTGGCATGGGGCGGCGGTGTCGGCCCCCTTCTCCTGGATATATTCGGACGGTACGTGGGGATGGGCGGGCGCCGGTGGTGCCGGCCACATGCGTTTCGAGGATGGACTAGATCTAGGGTTCGTTCTCGGGCGGGTCGAATCGGGGTCCGGGGCGGATCGAGGTTGGGAGTGGCTTGGGATGTGCCCGCAGGGGTGCCCAGGTACAGTGCTCGATGGTGGTAGTCGTGTTACGGTGCGTCGGTGCATGGATTGGCGCCGGTGACCACGGACATGGCGTCATGTGAGCTCGCCTGGCCATGGGCGCTCGGTAGTCTCGCCGGCGATAGTCTTAGAGTCATGTCCCCCAGTCCACAGGGTATTCGCAAGGGACACAGGTGTGGGCGCCTCCTATGGTGGAGGCGCCTACCCAGACTCGGGGACTGATGCCGGGCTAGGAGTTGATGGACTGGCATCGCTCTTCCTACCGTGGTTGTGCGGTGTGAGGTGCGCGACCGACGATATCTCGCGATAGGGATGCCGGGGCGGCGTCCCCGGATGGCGGTTCGCATGCTTGCTCTTCGACGGACAACATTGAGATGATGGTGGCTCCCTTCCCGGGTTGTGGGTACAATGGGAGGTGGTGCGGTGGGTAGCCCGGACGTGCTCTCTCCCCGGAGGGTGACGTCCTGATCCGGATATGGGGAGTGACACGGTTGAGTTGGCGAGTGATACGTCTCCAACGTATCTATAATTTATAAAGTATTCATGCCATGATTATAACAATTTTATATGGTTTTGCTATTATTTGAATGGAACTAACCTGGATTAACATTGTTTTCAGCAGAACCACTGTAGTGTTGTTTTTGTGCACAAATAAAAGTTCTCGGAATGGGCTGAAACTTTTTGACGATTTTTTGGAACAAAAGAGACCCTTGAAGCTTCGTGGGAGGACCAGAAGATCCACGAGGCGGCCATAAGGCACATGGGCGCGTCTAGGGGGGTGATGATGCCCAAGTGCCTTGTGGGCCCCTTGTAACTCCTTTTCGCGTGATTCCAACGCTGAAAATTCCTATGAATAAAGAAACCCCCATAAATAAACCTAAAACTTCGAGTCCGCCGACACAAGCCTCTGTACCAAAGAGATCCCATCTTGAGCCCTATTCTGGCACCCTGCTGGAGGGGGAAATCATCACCGAAGGCCATCTTCATCATCCAGGCGGTCTCCATGATGAGGATGGAGTAGTTCACCCTCGGGGCTGAGGGTATCTACTAGTAGCTATGTGTTTGACCTCTCTCTCTCTATCTATCTATCTATCTATCTATCTCTCTCTCTCTCTCGTCTCGTGTTCTTGATTTATCACAATCTTGATGTACCGCGAGCTTTGTTAATATAGTTGGATCATATGGTGTCTTTCCCCTCTCTATCTTGTTGTGATGAATTGAGTCTTTTCCTTTGAGGTTTCACTATTATCGGATTGAATATTTTGGATTTGAGAACACTTGATGTATGCCTTGCATGTGGACACCCGTGGTGATTGTGGGGCGTTCTATTGATTCACTTGATATATGTTTTGGCAATCAACTTGCGAATTCCCGTGGTGACATTGGGGTAATCTAGGCATAGGGTTGATGCACATTTTCGTCCTACTTTCTCTGGTAGAAACTTTGGGGACCCTTTGAAGTTCTTTGTTTTGGATTGAATATTATGAATCTGAAGTTGTTTGATGCATATAGAATAATCAACTTTCGAATACTTGTGGTGACATTGGAGTATCTAGGTAACGTTAGAGTTGGTTGATGTGTATCATATGGTGTTATTTTAGTATGAACTCTAGGGTTGTTTGTGACACTTAGAGGGATGGCTCAATAGATTGATTGGAAAAGATAACTTTGAGGTGGTTTCGTACCCTACAACAATTTTATCTTATGTTCTCCGCTAGATAAGAGCTTTGGAGTGATTCTTTGTCACACGTTGAGGGATTGTTATATGATTCAGTTATGCTAGCACTGTTGAGAGATTGCACTAGTGAAAGTATGATCCTAGGCCTTGTTTCCAAGCATTGCAATATTGTTTGTGTTCCATTTTATCACTTGCTACCTTGCTGTTTTTAAATTTTCAAATTACAAAAATCCATATCTACTATCCATACTACACTTGTATCACCATCTCTTTGCCGAACTAGTGCACCTATACAATTTATCATTATATTTGGTGTGTTGGAGACACGAGAGATTTCTTGTCTTTGATTGTAGGGTTGTTTAAGAGAGACCATCTTCATTCTACGCCTCCCACGGATTGATAAACCTTAGTTCATCCACTTGAGAGAAATTTGTTGTTGTCCTACAAAACTCTGCTCTTGGAGGCCCAACACGAGTCTACAAGAATAAGTTGTATGGTAGACATCACCGAGCGAAAGCTCCGTGCCTTGGCGCTAATGATGGCGACACCCGTGGGTGCCGTGTTCTTCCTGAAGATGTCGTTGTGGTTCTTCTCTTCTCGGCGCTCTACGTCGTTTTCCCTCTTGAGGGCGTTGCCTTGGAGCCTAGGTGTGCCAGGTTGTAGCGTGGGTATATTTAGCTCGCCCGGTGCGTGTTGTCGGTAGCGTAGTCGTGTGCGTTCTACATGTGCTGGGTACCTTAGGATCGGCTTGTAAGTGGGCTGCCTCACCATTGTGTATCGTTCAGCCGTGTACGCTGTTCGGTTATTGCCTTAGTCCATTACTCCCTCACTAGGGGTGCCAGGTTGATGTTTAGCTCGACCGGTGCGTGTTGTCGGTAGCGTAGTTGCGTGTGTTCTACGTGTGATGGGTACCTCTGGATCGGCTTTGTAAGTGGGCTGCTTCACCATTGTGTATAGTTCTATTTGGTTCTTGCTTTATTTATAAAGCGGGGCGAAAGCCTATTTCGAGACTGTTTATCATTTAACTGCTTCTGAGTGTGCGTTAAGACTCTGCTTTATCGTTTATGATGTGCATGTGAGTGTGCTGGTAACCGCATCATTCTAACAAGAGGTTACCAGACGACATGTGTTGCATGTAATCAAACACCCCACTTTGCATCTGTGTAAAACAAGATAAGGCCAAAGCTGCTGGCCATATTCGCGGCATTGTCCCTCACCTGGTAGGAGGGGGGGTCTCCCTCTTGCAATATGCAGACGATACCATAATAATGGTGGAGGGCACTGCGCGAGACATTGCCAATCTGAAGTTCCTCCTCTTGTGCTTCCAACAGATGTCGGGGCTCACAATCAACTTCGATAAGAGCGAAGTGATGATTCTTGGGTACCCCCCGGCGGAGGCCCAGGATATAGCTGACTGGCTGAATTACCGGTTGGGTACTTTCCCCACGACCTACTTGGGGATACCCATTAGTGACTCATGCCTCACCGTGGCTGACCTTCGTCCCACGATGACCCGGATGCAGCACCAGGTTGAGCCCTGGAAAGGGAGGTGGCTTACGAAGGCCGCCCGCATGATCCTCATCAACTCCTCTCTTGCTAGCCTTCTTTGGTTCCTCATGAGCTTCTATATCCTTCATGAGACGCTCCATCAGGAGATCGCCAAGTACCAATCCAGATTCTTCTGGGCTGGCGAGGGTGGTAAGCAGAAGTACCATATGGTGAGCCGGCCCGACATCTGCAAACCCAAGGACCAGGGTGGCCTTGGGATCTTGTCCTCTCGGCGCATGAACATTGCTCTCCTGACCCGATGGCTTTGGCGCATCGCCAATGGGGAAGGAGGCCTTTGGCTTACCATCATCCGGAACAAGTACCTTCTGGGCCAGCCACTCGCATTTTGTCAGCGATCCGGTGGCTCCCAGTTCTGGCAGGCCGTGATCCAACTGCTACCTGTACTCCGCATTGGCACGTCCATCCCGGTTGGCTCCGGATCCTCGACCCTGTTTTGGTTCGATCGTTGGATCGGCGTCCTCCCCCTGGCCGCGCGTTTCCCGGAGCTCTTTGCCATTGCGGTGGACCCTCGGGTCTCTGTCGAGGCGGCCCTTATTGACTTAGGGCGCCTCGCCTTTCGTCGCCCCTTTGGCCCGCTTGAGGTGGCCGCTTGGGATGCACTCCTCCAGGACATCACCCATCTCCCGATGGATGTCGAGGGCGCCCCTGACTCCATCTTGGCGACTGGAGCCCTCCGGCTGCTTCTCCACTAAGTCCCTTTACTCGGCCATCGCCCCCTCGTCGGCCCCCGAGCCCTTTAGCCTGATTTGGGACATTCGGCTACCTCTGAAGATCAGGATCTTCATATGGCAATGGATCCGGAGCCGCCTCCCTTCTGGGGTTGAGGTCCTTAAGCGTAATGGACCACATCTTCTTCTCTTGCCCCACAGCCCAGTTCCTTTGATCCTGTTTCCGTGAGACGGTCGGTGGACAGTGGTGCAACACCAATTTCCCGACTTGCTTGCTGAAATCCACGCCTCCACACACCCCCCCCCCCCCCCCCCCCACCCCCCCCCCCCCCCCGCCCCGCTAACGCCATATTAGATGGATGTGCGTTGGGGTCCTTGTCTGGATGCTTTGGACCATCCGCGATAAGCTTGTGATTCAGAATGTTCCTCTTCGACGTGCGACTGGCGCGATCTTCAAAATGTGTGGTTACTTGCAGCTCTGGCGGCCGCTTAGCCGCCCACAGGACTGTGAGGCCATCAACACCCTCCTCGCCGACCTTCGATCGATGGCCTTCCACGTGGCGCCCCCGCTGCCGTCGCCTCCTCCGGGGCCCGACTAGTCCCGTTGTCTGGGCTGCTGTGTGTGAGAGTTTTTCTGTTTACAGGGCTTGTTGAGCTGTGCCCTCAGCATTAACCCTTTGCTACCTCTTTGTGTTGAGACTTGTGTGTGTGAACCTTGTTGGATGTTTGGCTTGAGCGATTTGCTTTATAATATAAAACGGGACGAAAGCCTTTTTCAGTTAAAACAAGCATGCAACCAAACAACATGTGTGCGTTTCTTCTCAACCCGGCTGAGAAGTATGTAGGCAAACAAACTATACCCAAAATATGGGTTTTAACATGTATTCACCCAGTCAAGGGCAACTCACTCATATATAGAGTCTTGTTAAAGAAGAAAATCTACCTGTCATCCAGAAAGTACAGATTTGGCAGATTTTCATAGCAGCCTTAAGCTAAGCAATCAGTACCACCACTAGCACCCAATCCATCGAAGGAAATGAGTAGGGTGGTTGGTTGAGCGAGCGCAGGAAATTGATTGAGCATCTGGACGCGGTGGGTCGCCGCGTCGCAATAATGCCACGACGAGCATACTCTATGTCCATGTCTTCAGATGTACTCCTACGTGTTGATCCATGATGGGTCACTGCCACGCCCCGTCCGCATCTCACACCACCACCTATCGAGCATTCGACCTCGAGCCACCGCATACTCTGTTTTCTTTCTTTGCCCGGCAAAGTTGATGTTTTCTTCTGGGCTGGCTGGGTAGATCACCATCTCTGGCTCAGGGATGACTCGGATGCTCATCGCCACATGGATGATGGCAAATCCGTCCGAGATATTCCAAACAAATCGACAACTTGCAGAATGTGGTGGACTAGATAGACAAGTAAAGCAGACGCCAACACAGGGACAGCCAAATTCAGTAACATCTACTGGGGCCGAGATACCCACGAAAAAAATTAGGCACATTATTTACTTTAAGAAACAAAAAATATAGACGCTCACAACATGCAAAAAGAAAAGGAGCAATAAAAATAGCCATTTTTTCAAAAAAAAAATCACGGGGAATAAAAATAGTCATTGCAACAGGAAATTAAACTAGAGACTTATCATTGAAGCCTTATTTTTTGCGGAAAGGTGAAAACACAAATCCTTGAAAACGTCCCTGCTGAAATTGGAAAACACATCCAAATCGTCGGGAGTGACAAAGTCTTCTTTCTACCACACCCATCGATGGTGCGCCGTGAGCAAAACTTGTTGTTGTCTTTGGGCCACAATCTCAACGGAGCAAACTTGTGTAAAAGCATGAGCTTGTAAAATCAGCGGAATAGAATTCATTAAACTATATAGAAACTCCTGATTTGAGTTAACAGAATTTTTAGGTGTGAATTATAGTGAAAAAGAATTCTTAGGAAAAGCCTCCGTTAAAATCCATGTATATGAATCAAAACAAACCACATAAAAAATTAAATAAATTTATTCTCTCCGTTTTTCTATGCAAAATAAAAATGAGACCATGAGCGAAAACGACAACTCACTAAGGTAGTGCCTCAAGCTGGGTTATGCAGGTAAAGGGGGGAAACAAATCACGAAAACAAAGGGAAAGCGACACGCTGTCTACAAGATAGGGGAAGGATCTCGGTTCGCCATGATCATTGGAGCCTTGGTCAGTAGAGCTTATCGCAATGCTGCTCCCTTCATTTCATGTGACAGTGGCCGGGGTATTCTTTTTCCCCACCGTACACATTGGGTAAATTATATTCGTCTTTGCCGCCTCGTTGTGGATCCTTCTTAAAAACAAATTTGGCGACAGCGCCTCGTTGTGTATCCAGTTCGACACCATCCAGTCATTCGCGTAGGGAGTGGGGAGTGCCGGCTTGTCTGTTCGTTTTATTCTCCTAATTTTGTTTGGTGATGGCCGGTGAAGTGCATCTCGTGAGAAGCGATCAGGATATGACTCAGCTCCATATATGAAACAAATCAAAAGCGCGTCTGAACCCTTATTTTTTTCGACCATACGTGCGTGCATATACTACATCGCACGAGGAAACCGTGTCTTTGGTCCGCTTCCTGCACACTTCCATTGCCGTATTTTCTCTTCTCTTTTAAGAATTGAAGTGGTACCAACGGAAAGAATCTGTTGAATCTCGAGAACCCTTGTACTGAGGATAGGAAAATTGTATGGTGCTTGGTCTTGTCAAAAGTTGAATGGTAATCGAAGTCTACATCACAGAAAATTGGGAATATATCACGTCTAATAGGAATGATCGCCGGGGACAGGGAAGAAATGGTGTCTAAGTTTCTAGTGCACCTGGCCAAGGACGCGAACTTATGTGGACATTCTTCTGTCCGTTAAACAATCCCTCGAGATGAGTTCTCTATCCCGCATGCTCGTTTGCTAGTAATAGGCAGTGGAGGGTTCTAGGCGTACAAGCTAGGCACAATTGTTTCATCGCGCGCAGCTGGACATGTGAAGAGTAAATGGATCAAAATCATCACATTTGTGGCTAAGGGATCTCAAAACCATCATTTTTGTCAAAAATCATAAATGACCATCACTTTTGCGTCAAGTGAGTAACAAATCATACTAAATGACTTGAGTCGTGACTAACAACAAAACTACTAGGTGGGACCTATATGTCTGTGCTGATGTGGCAAAGACTAGTCCTAGTTGATGTTTGACTTGCTAAGGTGGACAGGGGCCCACCTGTAAGCCACACCTCTTATCTCCTCTCTCCTCTCCTTCCTTCCTACGTATTTCTCTTCTTGTCGCCGGCCCACTCCGGTGGGACAGACCCATTGCCGGCTGTGATCAACCCTGTGGCCGCCGCCCGTCCTACCCTCGGCCGAGGCAGAGGCCACCGTCGCCGTTGCTGGCCACGGTTGAGCCTGTGGTCGCGACCCGTCCTACTCGGGCCGAGGCAGAGGCCACCGTCGCCATTGCCGGTTGTGGTTGAGCCTGAGGCCTCTGCCTCGCCGGCGCAAGCACTGGATCACACTCCCCCCATCCTGAGCGAGAAGTAGAAGCAAGCGGCGTGAGCAGGTAGCAAATGGATGCGGGAGCAGGCGGATCGACCGAAACGGGAGCGACGACGTTGACCTGCTGCTGGCCGGGGCAGATTGATTCCTTCGCGTACCACCGTGTTGCGGGCGGCTCGGGCGGCAGGCTCCTGCCTTGCCCTAGACCTTCCCCGCCTCCCTACGCTCTGGATCTGGTCGTTCCCCGCGCCGCCGGAGTCAAAATCATTGGTAGTGCTGGGGTAGTCGTCGGTGACGGGCCCCAATTTTTCTTGTGCGCGTGCGGCGCGACGAGGCCCTAGCACACCGCCTCCAGCACAGGTGCGGCGAGGGCGCTCCACCACAGGGAACCACCATGAGCGCGGGCGCGACCAGGCCATCCCGGCGGGCGCCGCGAGCACGGGCCTGCACATGGCGTTCCACGACGACGTGCGCAGCCAGGGCCTCCCGGCGGGCGCTGCAAGCACGGGGGCGGCCAGAGCTTGGCGTGACCATCGACCAACAAGGGCGGCGTGCAGTGCAGTGGCGTTCCTGTCCATGTGGAGAGGAAGAAAATTAAGAGGGGAAAATAAAATGTGTGGCTGACATATGGGACTCTGTCCAACTCAACTCAGCAGGTCAACACATTGATTAGGATTAGTCTTCGCCAGATTAGCCTGATAGATAGGTCCCACCTGTCAATTTTGTTGTTAGACACTGCTCAGTTTGGAATTAGTGCATTTTGTTATTCACTTTACGCAGAAGTGATGGTTTTTTGTGATTTTTGACAAAAAGCAATAGTTTTGAAGTATCCTTGTCACAAATGTGGTGGTTTTGAGTAATTTATTCACATGCGAACGAGCTGGCACAGAAGGTAAATGCGAGCGATGATGAATGCCATCTGACTAGTAAAAAGGGTGACGAGAGTATCTGGTGCTATCAAGACTTAGATGCTACCGTGATACGGGCATCTGGGCCGTCGGATTCTTAGATCGGACGGCATCCGGGAGCTGTTGGATCTGCTGGACCTATACACAATTTTTAGACTCCTCGTAGGCTTTTTTGCAACTGTTGTAGAGTTGTTGAGAGCCATCTGATATGAAAATCCGACGGCCCAGAAGCTTATATCACGGTAGCACCTAAAGGTTGGTAGCACTAGATATTTTCCCGACTTGAGCGGACGGTGTATGGTGATAGGTGGTGGGCCACAACAACTTTTGGCACGTCGGGATGTGACAAAAGAAACACCGCCATTGTTCCATCCTGTATAGGTGTGCATGTTCTGGTAACACCATGCGTTAATCTTGCCATTCCCAGGCAGAGGGGTGTGCGACCTGTGCAGGAGGACTGGGCATTCGGTTTAACCGAACCGTTCGGTTCGGTTCTGGTGGGTGTGCGTCTGTCTGGCTCTCGGGGAAGATCAGTAAGAGCATCTCCAGCTGTTGGACCCCCAGGACGCATAAAAATCGTCCCCTGGGGGCGAGCCGGCGATACAATCGGCGTTGGGGGCGGTTTTGCGTCCAGCCGTCGCCCCCAGGCGTTGAAATTGGCTCACTTTTCAGCCCCATTTCGGCGAATAAAAGGCCCATATGGGCGAGAATAGGCCCATATTCGGCGTGGTTCGCCGTATCTCGGCGTTCAATTATCAACACATTTTTTTCTTATCACATATTTCATCACAGAAAAATCAAATACTTCAACAAAATAGTACAACAACAAAAAGTTCAATACAAATTATATAGTTCAACAAATAAAAACTCATATTTCATCACACGTCGCGCCCGTCGTCCCCCTTGAGCCTTCATAGGTGCTCAATCAGATCTTTCTGCAATTGATGATGCACCTGTGGGTCTCGGATCTCCTGACGCATACTGAGATAGGCAGTCCAGGTTGCCGGTAGCTGGTGATCAACTTCGGCTAGAGGACCCTGCCTGTAGTATGGTTTAGTGTCAAACACTGGGTCTTATTGCTCGCTCTCGATGATCATGTTGTGCAAGATGACACAGCAAGTCATAATCTCCCACATTTGATCTTTGGACCAGGTCTGAGCGGGGTACCGGACAACAGCAAATCGAGATTGGAGCACACCAAATGCCCGCTCGACATCCTTCCTGCAAACCTCCTGAATCTTCGCAAACCAGGCGTTCTTGCCTCCTGGCACAGGGTTTGAGATCGTCTTCACAAATGTCGACCATCTCGGATAGATGCCATCAGCTAGATAGTACCCCTTGTTGTAGTGCCGCCCATTGATCTCAAAGATCACCGGAGGAGAATGACCTTCAACAAGCTTAGCAAAGACAGGAGAGCACTGCAACACGTTGATGTCATTGTGAGTTCCTGGCATACCAAAGAAGGAGTGCCAAATCCAAAGGTCCTGTGTGGCCACCGCCTCAAGTACCACATTGCAACCGCCTTTGGCGCCTTTGTACATCCCCTGCCAAGCAAATGGGCAATTCTTCCATTTTCAATGCATGCAGTCGATGCTTCCAAGCATCCCAGGAAATCCTCTTGCTGCATTCTGTGCTAGGATCCGAGCAGTGTCTTCTGCATTGGGTGTTCTCAAGTATTGCAGTCCAAACACTGCCACCACTGTCCGACAGAACTTATAGAAACACTCTATGCTGGTGGACTCGGCCATGCGCCCATAATCGTCGAGTGAATTGCCGGAAGCTCCGTATGCAAGCATCCTCATCGCTGTCGTGCACTTCTGGATGGAGGTGAATCCAAGGGCGCCGGTGCAATCCATCTTGCACTTGAAGTAGTTGTTGAACTCCCGGATGGAATTCATAATCCTGAGGAAGAGCTTTCGGCTGATCCGATAACGGCGCCGAAATGTTTTCTCGCCGTGAAGTGGAGCATCGGCGAAGTAGTCGGAGTAGAGCATGCAGTAGCCTTCGAGACAATGCCGGTTCTTTGCTTTCACCCGCCCCGGCGCCGAGCCACCTCGCCGCGGCTTTTCATTGCTCGCCGGCAGCTGGGCGAGGGCGGCGAGCACCATGAGATGCTCTTCTTCCTGGACGTCGGCCTCGGCTTTCTCCTCCAGCAGCGCGGTGAGCGCTTCCTCGTCATCCGAGTCCATCGCCGAGGCAGGCAAATCGCCGAACACCTTGCGCCCGGTGGGCGTGTACCCGCCGCTAAACTGCACCTCCGTGGCCGGAAACGGCGGCCGGAAACGCACAGCTGCTGTTGGAGGGGCTGTCGTGGCGAAGCTCTGCTATTTTTCCGGCGGAGAATGGCTATCTAGCGGTGAAGGGCGGCGGGCGGCGCCGGGATATAGCTAGTGGCGGCCGAGGGCGCGGGGGTGGGAGGCGAGTTGGGGAAGAAAACCTTGACTTTTCCCCTGATGGTGTGGGCCAGCCGTGCTTTTCCCTTGCGCCGGAGCCCCCAATTGCCCCCCAGTGCGTCGGGTTCGGCCTGTGACCGCCGGGCGGAAAAAAGGGCCGAACCGGCGATTTTCGGCGTTCTGAGGACGCGACTGAGGCGTTTTTTTGGCGCCGGCGCCGAAAAAAATAGTTTGGGCGGGCCTGTTGGGGACGCGGCTGGAGATGCTCTAAATGATGCATACTAGAGCTCTCAGAAACAGCTATAAAAGAGCTGGCTCTCTCTCTCTCTCTTGAACACAAGAGCTGGCTCTCTCTCTCTCACACACACACACAAGAGCTGGCTTTCTCTGTGAAGTTATGTTCAGATGCCTAAATCAAATGTAACATCGAATGCTATGCTACTGCTGCTGTTATTTATGCATGACTCTTTGCAAGACGCGTTGATGCATTCCACAATGACTTCGGTCTGGTCTTTCAGCTGTCGCTTCTTTTTCCACCACTATCAATTTGACTGGTTGGTCAGTACGTAGTACTGCCTCCGCCCCCAGAATAAGTGACTCCAGACGAAGGGAGTAATATGCATATACGCTTGGTCTCCTGGAGCTGGCGCCTGGTGCACCAGCGCATTTGCAGATCATATATGAATTCCAGGGGCCTACCAAAGCTTAGTCTGAATAAGATTGTGTGACGGTGAGAGCACACTAGTGTAGCAGACGCATGCATCGTGGACTACCGGACTTTGACTTGGGTAGACCGTACTGGACTCGCTCACAGCCTCCATCCTCCTGCTGTGATAACCATGGACTGGACCGCCAGGAACAAGACGCTGCGATGAGCGCCCAACCTCTCAAGCTCCACTCTCGAGAACCAGCATCATGATTTTTCTTCTGCATCATGATTTTCTCCCCTGCTTCGTCTAAAATCTACAGTACGAACGATATGGTAGTAGAACACAAGCACAAGAACAAGGGTAGACATTGGTCGCAACGGTGATGAAGCACAACTATGACTATCTCTGGTTAATTTTCCGACCAACTGTAAATCTAACATCACATACAGTTTTAACTCTGTACCTACCAATTTCATCAAGCATCTACTGTTACTTCGGGCAAGGGGCCTTCCAACACAAAGGCCTCTCCGAGAACCAGACAGATTACACTATCACCACAAAACAACACAAGCTAGGCTAGCTCTTTTTCTTCCCCCCAACAAAGTATCTACATGGCACAGACAGAGATTAAGCTGTGCTTATTCTTTCTTTTCCTCTTCTTTTCTTTTTTGAGGGAAATGGGGGGACACCATGAGATTCCAGTCACAGCAGCGCAGGCTGCGTTCCGGCGGCATGGTGAAAATCTGACGACGACTTGGGAACGACAAGTTAAAGTCAGGATGTACATGATGGTGAATTATTTTGTAGATTAACCCTCTGCTATTGCCGCACCGGGTGTGCACGATGTAGCGGCATCTTTCTCTTGGCTTGACATGTCTTTGGTACATGATGGTCAACTATGTCTTGCGTCAGCTGGAGAGTGGCGGGAAATCTCCGTTGTCCTTAAGATGATATGGCCCACCATTCCTGCAAATTGTACATACGCGATTACCAATTGTGAATGATTCAATGCTGAAAGCATACAAGTTAAAGGTGAATGCGGCAACAAACAAGACAAGAGAAATGCATGAATGCCATATACCAATCAGAAGCCTACAGGGGATGGCACATGTTAAACTGCCCAGTCTTTAACCATACTACTGGGATGATCAATAATCAACATTATCCCAAAGGAAAGACATAACAGACAGGAGCGATGAAGATTAATGTAACATAAGAGTGGACGGGTTCGGCCATGCTAATTAGGAGTATCCCAAAGGAAAGACATTAACACATAAAACAGAAGCGATGAAGATTAACGTGGACGGTCCTTTTAGTGAAGTACGGAAAATAGCGGGCACTGGTTTTTAGTAATGTGGGAGAGCAAGGGCAGACCATAATACGGTGATCTGGATAATGACCATACTAATATATTTTGCAGAAGCTCTGACCTAACACTAAAAATATATTAAAGGAAGTGCGTGTCAATAGATAATAATCCAGCTGTAACATCTAAAGATAAAGCTACCAGCTAGGTGGCCCTCCCATGAAAGAGACGGTGTTAATACTTTTGACGACTAAAGTAATGCATCATACGTACCTCATCCGATTAGAACCCTTTCCAGGATTTAATGCTGAAGACACAGGGCTTACAGGTGCAGAAGATTGACTGTTGGCGGCAGAACTAGATTTGCTAGGATGGTCTTGAGAAGTACCCTTAACTTCCAAAGGCAATGCCCCCAAAGTCCCAAATTCAAGTTTATTGTCTTGTGGGTGAATAAAACCATTGCGATGAATACCATCCCTTGGAGCCCGGGGGGATGGAGATGATAATGGTATATTCAACGGGGAGGGAATTCCATGATCACTTGCACCAGGAATGTAAATCTGCAATGGTGGCACTGGCACTTGCCTCCATTCCTCCGACAGCACCATATCTGAAGGCATATCCATTCTGGGATAGCGGTGAGCCCTGTGATAGTGATTTGGATGGAAACTATGTCTTCCTCTTTCCCCTCGTCCAGCAGGTGGCCTGTCCTTGCACAAAGTCTGCAATATCCAAAAAGACAGACAAACTCAGGGAAAACACAAGACAGACAAGCCGAAACAACACAAATGCGCATTAACCTTGCAAAAGTAACCTAATTCTGCAACAGAAACATAAAAGTAGTAGGGTTATTTTTCAGCCTCATGTACAGAAGGTACAGTAACTCCAATAAGGAAATTATTCAAGTACACAGGAAAAGTAGTAGTGGTTCATCTCAGCATCTACATATGCATAAACGTGAAATGAAATGAATATGTAGGGAAATGCCAGATGTAGTGAATTTCAATGTGACTTCAAGTTGTATATAAGCATAATAATGTACAAAAAGGGAACATACTGGGTCAGGAAAGTAGGTGCCTGTTCCACGAGCTCGCATAGTATCATCCGGTTGATAAAATGGTCTTACAACGAAATAGCCAGATGGATAAGAACCAGGGGATATTCCACTTGTACCAGCATAGCCATAACCATTTTTTCTGCTATGGCCATTTGGTGAGCGATTGTTCTGATATTGTGCAGGTGGTGGAGCAGGCATTTGATAGTAAACTTGATTAACCGGGTAATCATGGTTTACTGGGTAATCTTGTTGGCACCCTTGTGCATAGGAAAGATTATACAAATTTGTTCCGTGATCTCCAGCAAGATCTGATAAAATGTCATTGATTGCACCTCCATCACCACCTGCCTCTTTAATATGTGCCCCATTGCTATCTGAGTTCTTAGCTGGTGGTAAGCAGTTATCCACTGGATGTGAATTCTCATTGCGATACTTAGTTCCTGGGTACCCTTTCGATGTCATCCCATGGTGTGCCAAGTTTATATCATGATTGGCACCAACCTTCCCATTTCCTGGCTCATACAAGAGATGTGGTGCATAGAGAGCTTTCCCAGGTGACAAGGTTTCACTAGTTGATGGTGCAGTCTCACAGAAGTCACTGTTATTCCTCGTACTAATAGAACTTGTTACAGGATTTGAAACAGACTTCATTTCCTCATGCTCAACCATAGGATTTTGTTCTTTTTCCTTCAGAGACCCATGGTTATTGACATCTGAAATACTGATGCTGTTGAACTGATCAGATAGATCACCAAAAGAATTACGGTCTAAACCTTTGTTGTCTCTTTCAATATTGAAGTCCAGTGCAATGTCCTGCACATCTGGCCTTACCATAGTGTGATTTCGCTTCAATGTGTTCCTAAAAAACTGATTCACTTCAGGCACAGCAGAATTGATAGGCACTTGAAGGATCTTCCCAAGCTTCCGGGCACCAAGATCAAATGCACTGCGTATCCGATAGAAGTTACCTGCGCATCAGAGTGATATTAGGCCAGCAAATTAAAAAAATCTGCTATAAGCATCTTGGACAATAAACAGCAAAGCAACAGCTTAATGCACAAAAGTAACTGTGCAGCATACCATAATGCTTGTGGGTTGGGTTCAAACCACAACTATCCATGCAACATAAAATAAATCAATGCCATCAGTATCCAAGTTCTAGCTTATTATGCAGTGCAAGTGAGCACAGTGGTACTGCTTGGTTAAGTAGCTGAAAGTTTGCTTCTGTGCTGAACTGAAATAAATATCTTGGCCCGCTGAGAAACAAAGCATGGACAAGCAGCAGCAAGAATGTAGCAAAAGCAAGACAGACCAAATAACACTAGTTGCAGTTAGTGGTAAAATTTAAAACAATCAAGTTTAGAGGAAGTAGATACAAAAACCCAAATTTAGACAAGCAAACATCAACAGTAAAGCTACGAAATGTGGGAAGCCAGATGCAACCACCCATTATGTGAGCTGATTATGTGAGCTGATGGTGAGATGATTATGCCCAAAAGCTGACCTCAGCTACATGCAATGCAAGTATTCAAATTTGACAAAAAAGAAGTCAACCCACATTCTTCCCCTGAGAGGCAACTCACGAGACCAAAATGAATTCACAAATAATGTAAGTTGAGAACTATCAAGTTTAAGCATCAAGTCATTCTAAGTTGACTAAAGTTGCATGGCACAATTTCAAGCGCACTTTTCCTCTGTACAAACAAATTTCATGATGAAGCAGAGAAGAAACCTTTGCTGACACTACGCCCAAGATTGTTGTTCTGCTTCAGTGGATCCACTATGTTGAGAAATTTTCTTGAGAACAGTCGAGTATTTCTCTCAAAGTTCCTAGGGGGGACAGTAAACCTTTGTGCACATTCTTTGAGAAACTCCTCCCGCTTAAGGAAATCAACATCATGAGTGTCTGGTGCTTCGGCTGCGCAAGAAAAACTATGTGATGACCAATTATGACAACAAAATTTCAACCAAACGAACAGATCAGACTGCATTCACTTACAAACTAGCTCAGGTAAGGAAGACAATGGTACAGGACCATACAAGCTTATACCCTTGTTATCCCAGTCAAATTTGCTATAATAGTCCAGAAATCTATAGAGGACCTGCAGCAGAGGAAACAGTTATGTCACCCATGGGGTTGGAATTTGTGTAACCTAGGTCAGCAGCAATTTTACAAATGTGGAATACAAATTTAAGTCAGAACTTACAGCTAATGGACCATCCAAAGACTTGTGGAAAAGATGGAAAATATATAGCACCAATATCTCCAAGGCGTAGGTAGAAATTAAACCATGGTGGGCACCGAGAATGCGGCTTTCATAATAACACCAGGCTTTTATCAGCATTATGCTTTTCTTGAAAAGGTGTTTTTTTCCAAATCTTTCATCAACCTGTAAAACATAATGGTTATAAACATGCATGCCAATGAGCAGGCTGACTTAAGAAAACCTTTCACCCTAAGTCCTACTCCCTCTGTAAAGAAATATAAGAGCGTTTAATATAAGAGCGTTTAGATCACTAACGCTCTTGTATTTCTTTACAGAGGGAGTGCCACATAAGAAAGAGAAAGATTATTTTTATTGCATCAAATATAAGATAGAAGATAGATCTGTGCATTAAAGGAAAAAACACAATCGACAACATGTTTCAGCTTTTGAGATGTTACCTGCTCAAGAAAACAAAGCGTACAGAGTCCACCAATCTGATTGAATGAAATGTCTACAACAATATTTTGCACAAGGCATTTGACCAGCTTCACCTGCCATCGGAAAGACTTGTCATTTGAAACATTTGGACGATAAATACAGAATTGTTATGCGACAGCATGTCCACCACTGCACAATCCCTAGCAGTTCAATACAAAAGGTGACCTTCCAAAATGATCTATGATATCGATATATCCATGTGCACAGGAAGAACAAAGAAAAAATGCAGTCAACTACTGGACAGTACACTTGAATGCAGTCAACTACTCCCTCCGCCCCAAAATTCTTGTCTTAGATTTGTCTAGATACGGATGTATCATTTGTCTACATATGGATGTATCTAATACTAAAACGAGACTTGATACATCCGTATTTAGACAAATCTAAGACAAGAATTTTGAGACGGAGGGAGTACTTATTTTATCATTGGCAGTATGCCACTAACATTGGGATATTCACATGTGTTATTGATACTGTATGCAAAGATGGATTATTTATTCTATTGTCACTAGTACCATGTATGGTAAGACAGAAATGTTTCGATGACATTGAAAGATAGCTGGATAAATTAAATATAAATGTACACTGCCTGACATTGTATAGAGCAAATAAAAAACAAGCATATGTCGGGAGTCATAGCAGCAACTTAGAAGCGTGTGAATTAGGTCTAATTGGTAATATTGAAAAAACACAGTCAAAGCGGCAAACCTCAGCATGGATATACTGGACATCCTTCACTTCAAACTCAGCATCTTTCCTCAGTTCTTCTGATTCCAGAACAGCGCGAACCTCATTTGCTAGGTTTTCATCAGAGCTTGTGGAACCAAATGCAGTCAAGTCGATATCTCCATCAGGAAGATATGTTTTCAGTGGAACAGATCCAAACGGAAACACCTATGTTTTCCACACAGAAAAGAAGAGGTTAATTGTATACTTCACATTCTGTCCAATTATTAAAAATAAGATGCACCAGTCTCGGCAGGGGAACAAAATCTCAAGCAATAATTATTTTCCCATTTGTGTACACGATGAAATCTGAGATTTCCAGGTTATCTATCTAAGACCATGTTGATACCTAATATAATAAATGGACTCTTCATAGAACAACTCACTGTGAACCTCTTGAAGAACTTTTATGTGTATACTTGTTTTGCTGTTTAGTGCACAAATCTGTACTTAATAACCGATACTCCATTTCTGTATAGAACAATTCATCTAAAGAGGACCCTGAAAGTGCAAACTTCAAGGTGTATAGAAAGTTGTACTGCACAACCTCCTCGTCGTCGATGCTAATGGTGAGGCGTATAGACAGCACAAACATCTGTGTCACAGAGATGACTCAAACACGTGCCAGAAGTGCCGATATTACTTGCATGTTTGTCATGTGATGTATCATCTAGCAAAAGCACTCGAGCATGCATGACACAAATAAGGAACCCTTCCAATCTACTGATTCTCACTATAAACCAAAATAAACGTACACGTGCCATTCATCTCAAGTTATGGCAACCACTCACCAGACCTCATGTGTTTCATATTAACAATAATCCAAAAACGACATATACCTAATAGGCAACATATATGCAAATATCACCTTACTCAAATTCATAAATATACCGATGAAGTCAGGACATGAAATTTCTTGCACGTGCAAATATAAAATAAGGGCACCAAAAGACCCGTGAGAGCCACATCATGAGAACGGTCACTAATTTACGTACGTATACAACCAACTGGCCACCCCAAGGTCAACAAAGTCGATGTTGTTCGATGCAGTGCCCAGACACGTGTCATTCATCAATTCACACTCACATAAATAGACCACCATTAAACCATGCAACGTGAGAAACTAGAATGCATGCCCACTAATGGCATAAAAACATTTGGGCCCAATTAAAGCATGATAAATCTAGCTCTCCAGCACCATGAGAGCAGGATCTCTAATATACCAACTTATACATCAGTTTGGTGGCATCACCAGCGCTGGCGTTAAAAAACATATTTCAGCCATTAGCACATTACAGTAGAGTTAAACAAAAACTCAATCATAGTAACTATAAAATGAGCAGCAGCACTTCACAATTGCACCTAGCAGGTTATCCAGACAACATTTCCATGCCCTAAAGGATGAATCAGAACAAGTGTGAGGAATCCTCCTAAAACATCCCAAAACATCTACATAGACATGACCCGGAGACTACGTCACATATAACTACAAGGGTATGGCACCCATGTCCTTGACGCACAAAGGAAAGTCAGGGAGTTTGGCGGCGCCCATGTCCTTGACGCAAAAAGGAAAGTCGGGGAGTTTGGCGGCATCACTAGTGATAGCATGATATAGCATAAAAAAATCACTTAGGGCATTATGGTAGAGCCAAACAGAATGGGAAGCATAGTAACTATGAAATGAGCAGCAGCACTTCACAATTGCACCTAGCAGGTTATCCAGACAACATTTCCATGCCCTAAAGGATGAATCAGAACAAGTGTGAGGAATCCTCCTAAAACATCCCAAGACATCTACATAGACATGACCTGGAGACTACGTCACATATAACTACAAGTGTATGGCACCCATGTCTTGACGCACAAAGGAAAGTCGAGGAGTTTAGCGGCACCCATGTCCTTGACGCAAAAGGGAAAGTCGGGGAGTTTGGCGGCATCACTATCGATAGCATGATATAGCATAAAAAAATCACTTAGGGCATTATGGTAGAGCCAAACAGAACGGGAAGCATAGTAACTATGAAATGAGCAGCAGCACTTCACAATCGCACCTAGCAGGTTATCCAGACAACATTTCCATGCCCTAAAGGATGAATCAGAACAAGTGGGAGGAATCCTCCTAAAACATCCCAAGACATCTACATAGACATGACCAGGAGACTACGTCACATATAACTACAAGTGTATGGCACCCATGTCTTGACGCACAAAGGAAAGTCGAGGAGTTTGGCGGCACCCATGTCCTTGACGCAAAAGGGAAAGTCGGGGAGTTTGGCGGCATCACTAGCGATAGCATGATATAGCATAAAAAAATCACTTAGGGCATTATGGTAGAGCCAAACAGAACGGGAAGCATAGTAACTATGAAATGAGCAGCAGCACTGCCCAATTGCACCTAGCAGGTTATCCAGACAATATTTCCATGACCTAGAGTATGAATCCTAACAACTGCGAGGAATCCTCGTAATAAAACCATCGTAAGGCAGCCACATAGGCATGATCTGGAGAACGTCAGAGACAACTAACAAGGGTACAGCGCCGTGCCCATGTCCTTGATGCGCAAAGGAACACGGAGCTTGTAAGCAAACGATAGAGCAAGGCAAGCATAAGGGTTAGAGAATCAGAGCATGCGGAAAAAGAAGGGAGTAGCTGGTTACCTCGCAGCCGACGCTGCACCTGATGAGGCGCTGGACGTAGTGCACGACGGCGGCGCGGCGGTCCTCGGAGGAGACAGACGGCTGGATCCGGCCCACGACGGCGGCCGCGGCATCCTCGAAGGGCCGCCAGGCGCCGGCGGAGATCGAGGACGGGTCCGGGTTGGCCGCCGCCGCCGCCGCATGGTCGGGCTCCTGCACGAGCACCACGGCGCACTCGTGGATGTCGACCATGGGCGCCGGAGCTCGCTCGCTGGCTCGCTCCCTCGAAGCCCCCGCAGCCGCGACTCCTCGCACGTGGACGAGGCGCGGAGCAACCGCCCGACGTGGGCGAGACGTGCCGGGAGAGGCGACGCCGGACAACGGCGAGCCCCCGGAGGAGCGCGCGGCGGGGGCGGGACGATCGGCGAGGGCGGAGGGGAGGGGGTCGCGATCTGGGCGCGCCGGGCCGGCGGCGAGGGGACGGGAGGGGATAGGGACAGCGGGATTAGCGGAAAAAGGGAAGACGGAGAAGAAATGGATTTTTAATACGTGACGGGAGGAAAAAAGGGTCAGGTTTTTCTCCCTCCCTCGCCCCCGCCCGCGGCTCGTCGCCTCTCCTCCCTGCTCCCGCGCCGCGCGTGAAGAGAGAGATAGAGAGACAAGGGGATGACGACGATGACGTGTTCTATCTCCGCGTGCGCGAGGCTCGATCGGCACGCACGCAGCAGCGGAGGGAGGACCGAAGGAGGGGGAAAGGGGAAGACGAAGAAGAGAGGAGGAGGAGGCGGCTTGAAGCCAAGATTTCCTTTTCGTCCTTCTTTTCTTTTCTTTTTTATGCCTTTTCCTGTTGCCGGAGAAAAGATCTCTCCCTTTCCTTGTCCTGCTCCCAGTTCTTGATCGGCGGCGTCGCTCAGTTCGCTGCTAATGCTAATGGAGGCCGCGCCGTTGGGTCTTCTCTCTTGCCTTTGGATTGCGTCGTCGGTAAACTCTGGGGACAGTTGGGAGATGTGCGACCGTCGACCCACGGAGGAAGACTTTCAGGTCCCCCTTGTTGGTGGAAGCTGCGTCGCTTCAAACCCATGCACCAAAATAGAATGCACTGACTACTTCATGATCATAGTAATAGCCACCGATTGGCCATGGTTTTATGGTTTTCTAGTATTCAATCCCTCCGTACTCTGTGGCCAACACTCTAGATTTTCTATGGACGGTTTGTTACTATGCAGCGGTGGGTGGAGCATATGGAGTGCGGCATTGGGTGTTATTAGTTCTAAAGGCAAATGGTACAGTAGGCAAGTAGCCAGTTCACATGGTAAAAATGGTGGGTGGTAAGTTGCCGCCGACATGGCTATTAATATTGCCATGCAGACGTGTTGTATCCTCTATGTATGTGATGTGTCCTAGCATGCTCTTGAGGAAAAAAAAAACATGCTCCATATAACGGAAACGATAACTGACTAACGTCAGATGTTTGATGACTCCCGGCGAACACTCTGCGAGCTGTTGGGTGTTCTGCATGAATCTCCCTGTGTGGCGGCTAGATGATTCGGCTGGAGCGAACCGTTCACTCATTCGTTTCGTCGTGGGATGTTTCTCGCAGCCCCAAATCACACGAAAACGTCATTGAGTGGGCCACATCATTGACTAGGTGAGGGGCGGGAAGACACATACACTTCGTGACTACGTCGTCGTCTTCCTCCCCTTTCCATTTCTCACCTTGGTCGTCGCCCCTCTCCGCTCAAGCTTCGGCCACCACTACCTTCTTCGCCGAGCTCCGACCACCACCATCATTAATTAAGCGTATGCGGGCGGCTACGAACTACAGATGCTATCGGACCACAGAAGAAGATCACAGCGGCCAGACCAAGCCTGCATCTACACGGCTCTAGGTCGTCTCTCCCCGCCACCCCATCCTCCATATGGGATCGTCCCCATGGTCCCCTGCTACTGATCCTCCCTCACCCCCCGTCGTCCCTCTGGTTGTGTAGCCTTCCATCGCCGATGGCATCGACTTTTATGGCACAAGGGTGGTCAAGCGGCGGGTGGCGGCTGCAACAACGGGTGTCGGGGTGGGCGCTCCTGCTGGTGAGTCTGTCGCCGTTGATACCTACTACCTTTCCTCTTTGGTGGCCACAAAGAGGATATGGCGCAGTGCGTTTCTATAGTCCGCCCACTGCGATTTCATGGTCACACGAGTGGTGGCACTGGTCCACCAAGATGTGTGACGATCCACCCACGGAGGAAAACTTTCAAGCCCCCCTGTTGGTGGAAACTGCATTGCTTCAAACCCATGTACCAAAAAAGAATGCACTAACAACTTCATTATCATAGTAATAGCCATCGATTGGCTATGGTTTTATGGTTTTCTAATATCCCACAGACTCATGGCCAATGACTCTAGATTTATATGGACAGTTTGTTGATATGTAGTGGTGGACAGAGCGTGTGGAGTGTGGCATTGGTGTTAGTTCTCGAGGCAAATGATATGTTAAGTAAGTAGCCAGGTCAAAAATGATGGGCGGTAAGTTGCCGCCAACAGACATGACTATTAAAATTGTCAAGCAGACATGCTCTATATACATGCTACGTCCTGGCATGCTCTTGAAATAAAACATGCTCTATATAAAGGCTTTTTTTGTCTGACTCGTAGTTTATTTATACTTATGACTGGCAACTGATGATTCAATTCGTTCGTGCTTCAACAATAAACATGCCATTTATGTCTTACATATAGTGTTTCTACAGAATGTTATTAGTCTGGATGCTTTCAGATAGATGCCGAGAATAATCACCATTTGTTGGCGTTGGGTTTTTTTTGTTTTGTGGGCTATTTGAACCGTGTGAAGTGGTCTATAACTATACGCTTTAAATTTTGATGCAATAACAAGTTTTAATTTGATTTAGTGCTGACTTATTCACATTTTCTAATTTTCTACTAATACACTCGTTGAGGAAAAAATATGGTCGGTATTTTTTAGGGAAACTTCTGATTTATTCATCAATTGTCAAGGTAGTACATAAGACACTAGAAGTACATATTACATCTAGATTCGTAGACAACCTAGCGACGAGTAAGCGAGCCGAAGGCGCGCCTTAGTCATCGCCCTCCCTTGCCAGAGCCAAGCAAATCTTATTGTATTAAACAGTCGGAAAGTCATCGTGCTAAGACCCCATAGGACCATCTCATCACAACAACAACCGTCGCCGATTAAGAGAAGCGTAGATCGAAAGGACCTAACCCGCAGACACACAAACACAGATGAACAAATACCGGATCCAAGTGGATCCACCAAAGACAAACGTCGCTCGGATCCCATGAGATTCGCCGGAGACACACCTCCACACGCCCTCCGATAAGGCTAGATGCACCGCCTGGATGGGGGTGGGCGGGGAGAACATTTTCCATCTTCGGGGAGCCGCCGCCGCCTCGCCTTCCTGAGCAGGACACAAACTCTAAACGGACACAAAACGACACCTAAAAACTGTAGGGGAACGTAGTAATTTCAAAAAAAATCCTATGCACACGCAAGATCATGGTGATGCATAGCAACGAGAGGGGAGAGTGTTGTCCACGTACCCTTGTAGACCGAAAGTGGAAGCGTTAGCACAACGCGGTTGATGTAGTCGTACGTCTTCACGATCCGACCGATCCAAGTACCGAACGCACGACACCTCCGAGTTCAGCACACGTTCAGCTCGATGACGTCCCACGAACTCCGATCCAGCAGAGCTTCACGGGAGAGTTCCGTCAGCACGATGGCATGGTGACGGTGATGATGTTGCTACCGACGCAGGGCTTCGCCTAAGCACCGCTACGATATGACCGAGGTGGAATATGGTGGAGGGGGGCACCGCACACGGCTGGGAGAGATCAACTAATCAACTTGTGTGTCTAGAGGTGCCCCCCTGCCTCTGTATATAAAGGAGCAAGGGGGAAGGCCGGCCGGCCCTCTATGGGCGCGCCAGGAGGAGGAGTCCTCCTCCTAGTAGGAGTAGGGCTCCCCTTTCCTACTCCTACTAGGAGGAGGAAAGGAAGGAGGAGAAGGAGAAGGAAGGAGAAGGAGGAAAAGGAGGAAAGGGGGCCGGCCCCCTAGTCCAATTCGGTTTGGGCTAGGGGGCCGCGCGCCCTGCCTCCTCTCTTCCACCACTTGGCCCATGAGGCCCATTACTTCTTCCTCGTATTCCCGTAACTCCCCGGTACCCCCGAAAATACCCGAATCACTCGGAACCTTTCCGATGTCCAATATATCGATCTTTACGTCTCGACCATTTTGAGACTCCTCGTCATGTCCCCGATCTCATCCGAGACTCCGAACTACCTTCGGTACATCAAATCACATAAACTCATAATACAATCATCACCGAAACTTTAAGCGTGCGGACCCTACGGGTTCGAGAACTATGTAGACATGACCGAGACATGTCTCCGGTCAATAACCAATAGCGGAACCTGGATGCTCATATTGGCTCCCACATATTCTACGAAGATCTTTATCGGTCAGACCGCATAACAACATACGTTGTTCCCTTTGTCATCGGTATGTTACTTGCCCGAGATTCGATCGTCGGTATCTCAATACCTAGTTCAATCTCGTTACCGGCAAGTCTCTTTACTCGTTCCATAATACATCATCCCGCAACTAACTCATTAGTTGCAATGCTTGCAAGGCTTAAGTGATGTGCATTACCGAGAGGGCCCAGAGATACCTCTCCAACAATCGGAGTGACAAATCCTAATCTCGAAATACGCCAACCCAACATGTACCTTTGGAGACACCTGTAGAGCACCTTTATAATCACCCAGTTACATTGTGACGTTTGGTAGCACACAAAGTGTTCCTCCGGTAAACGGGAGTTGCATAATCTCATAGTCATAGGAACATGTATAAGTCATGAAGAAAGCAATAGCAACATACTAAATGATCGAGTGCTAAGCTAATGGAATGGGTCAAGTCAATCACATCATTCTCCTAATGATGTGATCCCGTTAATCAAATGACAACTCATGTCTATGGCTAGGAAACATAACCATCTTTGATCAACGAGCTAGTCAAGTAGAGGCATACTAGTGACACTCTGTTTGTCTATGTATTCACACATGTATCATGTTTCCGGTTAATACAATTCTAGCATGAATAATAAACATTTATCATGAAACAAGGAAATAAATAATAACTTTATTATTGCCTCTAGGGCATATTTCCTTCAAAAACGTAGTTGGACCTCCTGCCAGCAAGGGTCGGAGCATTATATACCTTGCTAAATTCTGGTTCTAACCAGTTTCAAGCAAAGTGGTGGGGAACTTCGTTGTGTTCTTTTTTATGAAAAATTCTTGTGTTTGGGTTGGTTAGGGCATCTCCAACGCCGACTGACGATGTCCCGGACTAAGGGGTGCTGACCACGTTGCCACATGCCCTAGAGGCAATAATATTGTATTACTATATTTCCATGTTCATAACTAAGAGTTTATATTCTATGTTATAACTAATATGATCATCAAATATGCGATTCAGTGAAAAGACTCGTATGCATGTGTGGAATGATAAACGGTAAAATAAGATTCCTAGTCTCGCCTCTAAGACTAGCTCAAGTGTTGTTGGTGATCATTTTTTCCGGATCTTAGGACATCGTTAAGAGTAATGATAGTCCTAAAACAACATTGAGAGTATGACGCTAGAAGAACAATCATATTGAATCGACCCAAACTTGTTTGTTATACTTTGAGATTATATCATCAGAATTCAATTGTTATAACACGGCGTGTTTGTTGGGGATCGTAGCAGAATTTTAAAATTTTCTATGCATCACCAAGATCAATCTATGGAGTAATCTAGCAACGAGGGGAAGGGGAGTGCGTCTACATACCCTTGTAGATCGATAAGCGGAAGCGTTCAAGTGAACGGGGTTGATGGAGTCGTACTCGTTGTGATCCAAATCACCGATGATCCTAGCGCCGAACGGACGGCACCTCCACGTTCAACACACGTACGGAACGGAGACGTCTCCCACGCCTTGATCTAGCAAGGAGGAGGGAGAGGTTGAGGAAGAGAGTCCAACAGTAGCACGACGGCGTGGTGGTGATGGAGTGGCAGTTCTCCGGCAGGGCTTCGCCAAGCTCACGCGGGGGAGGAGAGGTATTGGAGGGGAGGGGCTGCGCTAGGTTCAAGGGTGTGGCCGCCCTCCCACCCCTCCACTATTTATAGGTGGGGAGAGAGGGGGCCGGCCCCATTTAGATCCCATCTAGGGTTGGGGGCGGCGGCCAAGGGGGGAGGAGTGCCTCCCAAGTCAAGTGGAGGCCCTTCCCCTTAGGGTTTCCCCTCTCCCATGCGCATGGGCCTTCGGGGGGCTGGTGCCCTTGGCCCATTAAGGTTAGGGCGCCCCCTGCAGCCCATGCTACTGTATTGGACGTGGTGGAACATTTTTCGGACCTCCAAAACATTCCGGAAGCTTCCCGGTACAATACCGGAAAAAATCGAACTTTTCCCGGAACCCGAACAACAACTTTCCATATATAAATCTTTACCTCCGGACCATTCCGGAACTCCTCGTGACGTCCGGGATCTCATCCGGGACTCCGAACAACATTCGGTAATCACATACAAGTCTTCCTAATAACCCTAGCGTCATCGAACCTTAAGTGTGTAGACCCTACGGGTTCGGGAACCATGCAGACATGACCGAGACAACTCTCCGGCCAATAACCAACAGCGGGATCTGGATACCCATGTTGGCTCCCACATGTTCCACGATGATCTCATCGGATGAACCATGATGTCGAGGATTCAATCAATCCCGTATTCAATTCCCTTTGTCCAGCGGTATTGTACTTGCCCGAGATTCGATCGTCGGTATCCCGATACCTTGTTCAATCTCGTTACCGGCAAGTCTCTTTACTCATTCCGTAACACATCATCCCGTGATCAACTCCTTGGTCACATTGTGCACATTATGATGATGTCCTACCGAGTGGGCCTAGAGATACCTCTCCGTGTAACGGAGTGACAAATCCCAGTCTCGATTCGTGCCAACCCAACAGACACTTTCGGAGATACCTGTAGTGAACCTTTATAGCCACCCAGTTACGTTGTGACGTTTGGCACACCCAAAGCACTCCTACGGTATCCGGGAGTTGCACAATCTCATGGTCTAAGGAAATGATACTTGACATTAGAAAAGCTTTAGCAAACAAACTACATGATCTTGTGCTAGGCTTAGGATTGGGTCTTGTCCATCACATCATTCTCCTAATGATGTGATCCCGTTATCAACGACATCCAATGTCCATGGTCAGGAAACTGTAACCATCTATTGATCAACGAGCTAGTCAACTAGAGGCTTACTAGGGACATGGTGTTGTCTATGTATCCACACATGTATCTGAGTTTCCTATCAATACAATTCTAGCATGGATAATAAAAGATTATCATGAACAAGGAAATATGATAATAACCAATTTATTATTGCCTCTAAGGCCCAATACTTCCCTAGGGGGGTCCGGTAACCCTTCCAGCACTCCGGTTTTCTCTGAAATCACCCGAAACACTTCCGGTGTCCGAATATAGCCGTCCAATATATCGATCTTTATGTCTAGACCATTTCGAGACTCCTCGTCATGTCCGTGATCATATCCGGGACTCCGAAAAACCTTCGGTACATCAAAATATATAAACTCATAATGAAACTGTCATCGTAACGTTAAGCGTGCGGACCCTATGGGTTCGAGAACAATGTAGACATGACCGAGACACGTCTCCGGTCAATAACCAATAGCGGAACCTGGATGCTCATATTGGCTCCTACATATTCTACGAAGATCTTTATCGGTCAGACCACATAACAACATACGTTGTTCCCTTTGTCATCGGTATGTTACTTGCCCGAGATTCGATCGTCGGTATCTCAATACCTAGTTCAATCTCGTTATCAGCAAGTCTCTTTACTCGTTCCGTAATACATCATCTCGCAACTAACTCATTAGTTGCATTGCTTGCAAGGCTTAAGTGATGTGCATTACCAAGAAGGCCCAGAGATACCTCTCCGACAATCGGAGTGACAAATCCTAATCTCGAAATACGCCAACCCAACATGTACCTTTGGAGACACCTGTAAAGCACCTTTATAATCACCCAGTTACGTTGTGACGTTTGGTAGCACACAAAGTGTTCCTCTGGCAAACGGGAGTTGCATAATCTCATAGTCACAGGAACATGTATAAGTCATGAAGAAAGCAATAGCAACATACTAAACGATCGGGTGCTAAGCTAATGGAATGGGTCATGTCAATCACATCATTCTCCTAATGATGTGATCCTATTAATCAAATGACAACACATGTTTATGGTTAGGAAACATAACCATCTTTGATTAACGAGCTAGTCAAGTAGAGGCATACTAGTGACGTTTAGTTTGTCTATGTATTCACACAAGTATTATGTTTCCGGTTAATACAATTCTAGCATGAATAATAAACATTTATCATGATATAAGCAAATAAATAATAACTTTATTATTGCCTCTAGGGCATATTTCCTTCAGTCTCCCACTTGCACTAGAGTCAATAATCTAGATTACATAGTAATGATTCTAACACCCATGGAGCCTTGGTGCTGATCATGTTTTGCTCGTGGAAGAGGCTTAGTCAACGGGTCTGCTACATTCAGATCCGTATGTATCTTGCAAATCTCTATGTCTCCCACCTAGACTAGATCCCGGATGGAATTGAAGCGTCTCTTGATGTGCTTGGTTCTCTTGTGAAATATGGATTCCTTTGCCAAGGCAATTGCACCAGTATTGTCACAAAAGATTTTCATTGGACCCGATGCACTAGGTATGATACCTAGATTGGATATGAACTCCTTCATCCAGACTCCTTCATTTGCTGCTTCCGAAGCAGCTATGTATTCCTCTTCACACGTAGATCCCGCCACGACGCTTTGTTTAGAACTGCACCAACTGACAGCTCCACCGTTTAATGTAAACACGTATCCGGTTTGTGATTTAGAATCGTCCGGATCAGTGTCAAAGCTTGCATCAACGTAACCATTTACGATGAGCTCTTTGTCACCTCCATATACGAGAAACATATCCTTAGTCCTTTTCAGGTATTTCAGGATGTTCTTGACCGCTGTCCAGTGATCCACTCCTGGATTACTTTGGTACCTCCCTGCTAGACTTATAGCAAGACACACATCAGGTCTGGTACACAGCATTGCATACATGATAGAGCCTATGGCTGAAGCATAGGGAACATCTTTCATTTTCTCTCTATCTTCTGCAGTGGTCGGGCATTGAGTCTTACTCAACTTCACACCTTGTAACACAGGCAATAATCCTTTCTTTTCTTGATCCATTTTGAACTTCTTCAAAACTTTGTCAAGGTATGTGCTTTGTGAAAGTCCAATTAAGCATCTTGATCTATCTCTATAGATCTTAATGCCCAATATGTAAGTAGCTTCACCGAGGTCTTTCATTGAAAAACTCTTATTCAAGTATCCCTTTATGCTATCCAGAAATTCTATATCATTTCCGGTTAGTAATATGTCATCCACATATAATATCAGAAATGCTATGGAGCTCCCACTCACTTTCTTGTAAATACAGGCTTCTCCAAAATTCTGTACAAAACCAAATGGTTTGATCACACTATCAAAGCGTTTATTCCAACTCCGAGAGGCTTGCACCAGTCCATAAATGGATCGTTGGAGCTTGCACACTTTGTTAGTTACCTTTGGGACAAAACCTTCCGGCTGCATCATATACAACTCTCCTTCCAGAAATCCATTCAGGAATGCAGTTTTGACATCCATCTGCCAAATTTCATAATCATAAAATGCGGCAATTGCTAACATGATTCGGACAGACTTAAGCATCGCTACGGGTGAGAAGGTCTCATCGTAGTCAATCCCTTGAACTTGTCAAAAACCTTTTGCGACAAGTCAAGCTTTGTAGACAGTAACATTACCGTTAGTGTCAGTCTTCTTCTTGAAGATCCATTTATTCTCAATTGCTTGCCTATCATTGGGCAAGTCAACCAAAGTCCACACTTTGTTCTCATACATGGATCCCATCTCAGATTTCATGTCTTCAAGCCATTTTGCGGAATCTGGGCTCACCATCGCTTCTTCATAGTTCGCAGGTTCATCATGATCTAGTAGCATGACTTCCAGAACAGGATTACCGTACCACTCTGGTGCGGATCTTACTCTGGTTGATCTATGAGGTTCAGTAGTAACTTGTTCTGAAGTTTCATGATCATCATCATTAACTTCCTCACTAATTGGTGCAGGTGTCACAAAAACCGGTTTCTGTGATGTACTACTTTCCAATAAGGGAGCAGGTACAGTTACCTCATCAAGTTCTACTTTCCTCCCACTCACTTCTTTCGAGAGAAACTCTTTCTCTAGAAAGGATCCATTCTTAGCAACAAATGTCTTGCCTTCGGATCTGTGATAGAAGGTGTACCCAACTGTCTCCTTTGGGTATCCTATGAAGACACATTTCTCCGACTTGGTTTCGAGCTTATCAGGTTGAAGTTTTTTCACATAAGCATCACAGCCCCAAACTTTTAGAAATGACAACTTTGGTTTCTTGCCAAACCACAGTTCATAAGGCGTCGTCTCAACGGATTTTGATGGTGCCCTATTTAACATGAATGCGGCCGTCTCTAAAGCATAACCACAAAACGATAGCGGTAAATTTGTAAGAGACATCATAGATTGTACCATATCAAGTAAAGTACGATTACGACGTTCGGACACACCATTACGTTGTGGTGTTCCGGGTGGCGTGAGTTGCGAAACTATTCCGCATTGTTTCAAATGTAGACCAAACTCGTAACTCAAATATTCTCCTCCATGATCAGATCGTAGAAACTTTATTTTCTTGTTACGATGATTTTCAACTTCACTCTAAAATTCTTTGAACTTTTCAAATGTTTCAGACTTATGTTTCATTAAGTAGATATACCCATATCTGCTTAAATCATCTGTGAAGGTGAGAAAATAACGATATCCGCCACGAGCTTCAACATTCATTGGACCACATACATCTGTATGTATGATTTCCAACAAATTTGTTGCTCTCTCCATAGCTGTAACGCCCCGTGACCAATGTGCCAGGTGTCCTCTAGTTATTCGCTGTTGTTGCCTTGTCATTGCTTGCGTGTCATGCATTGCATATCATGTCATCATGTGCATTTCATTTGCATACGTGTTCGTCTCATGCATCCGAGCATTTTCCCCGTTGTCCGTTTTGCATTCCGGCGCTCCTATCTCCTCCGGTGGTCATTTCTACCTTCTTTTCATGTGTGGGGGTTAAACATTTCCGGATTGGACCGAGACTTGCCAAGCGGCCTTGGTTTACTACCGGTAGACCGCCTGTCAAGTTTCGTACCATTTGGACTTCGTTTGATGCTCCAACGGTTAACCGAGGGACCGAGAAGGCCTCGTGTGTGTTGCAGCCCAACACCCCTCCATTTTGGCCCAAAAACCCACCTAAACCTCCTCCATCATCTCGGTCGTTCGATCACGATCGCGTGGCCGAAAACCGCACCTCATTTGGACTCTCCTAGCTCCCTCTACCTATATATATGTGATCCCCTCCCCAAAAATTGCGGTACAAACCCTAGATCTTACCTCTCTCCGCACCGCCGGACATGTCCGCCCGCCGGCGGACGCGTCCACCCAGCCAGCCACCTCACCCCGCCCAATGAGGGAGTGCCATGTCAGCGCCGCCGCCTCCCGCACCCACTCAGCCGCCGCCACGTCATCCCGCGCCATCTCTCCTTCCCGCCGGCCCGCCAGGGCCCGCGCGAGGCCCTCTGGGCCCGATCGCCGCGCCGCCGCCTGGACACCCGAGCCGCCGCCCGTGCCCGCGCGCCGGCCGCCGCGCGAGCTCGCCGCCCGGCCGTTGCTCCACCGCCACCGCTCCTTCCTGCCGGCGCCGCCTTTTGCCAGCGCGGCCTTTTGCCAGCGCGGCCTCGCCGCCGGAGCTCCACCGCGCCTCAACGGAGTTCCACCGCTCGCCGGAGATCGCGCCGACCTCGCCGGCGTCTTCCTCCACTCCGGCCGGATCCGATCGGGGGAGTGGGATGAGATCCACCACTTCCCCGATCCAAACGTCTTCCCCTCGATCCGGATCTCCTCGTCCCGGATATCTCCGTCCCGCGTTGACTTTCGCGGAGGTATAATTTCACTAAGTCCCCGAAATTCCTAGATTCATATGCCCATGTTCATCATGTCATAACTTTGCATCCGTAGCTCCGATTCATGCGTGTAGCATATCAAAATGTTCGTCTCAGAGAGCACATCATTTCATCTCATTGCATCATTTTCATTTGAGTTCATCTTGATGTCCGAAATGTTGTTAGAAGAGTGCTATTTGAGTTAATTGTCAGATCTGCTGCACCATATAGCTATTTGTCATTTTTGCCATGATTATTGTGTGCATGATATGCCCATGAGCTCTACATGTGTTTTGTTATATGTTTTGCCATCTATCCAGAGGTGCAACCCATGTATTTTTGTGATGTGTGTGGTGACTAGCACAAGCTTGCAAAGTGGTGCATTCGTTAATGCTGAATTCAGGGACTTAGCATTTCCACTAAGTCCTTGATCTGTTTATCTCAATATGCCATATGTTCATGTTGTTTCCTAGTAATCCGTGCCTCTTTTTAGGATGATCAGTAAGGCTGTTTTGCTAATCTTGTAGTGCTCTATCCATCCATGTCTTTGTTTGCAATTATGGAGCACCCTAGCTTGAGTCAATCGAGCTCTACTTTTGTTATTTTGTGAATCTGGGCAGATTGTCTACTTGTTAGCGATTTTGCCGAGGATGTTGTAGTTTGATCCGTGCATACTATGCTATTGTTCTTGCCATGTCTAGCTTGTATTTTGTGTATTCTTGATGGGTGTATGCTTAGATTTTCATGACTTGCTCTGTAGTGAGTGCATCGAGCTCGTAAACATGCCTACTTGATATCTGTTTCAGCATGCTCTAGTTTTTCTCTAAGTCTGTGATCTGATTATGTTTTTGCCATGTTCACATGCTTGCAAATGTATTTTCTGATCCCTTTGGCTCAAGGTCACTAAGGGACTTTTGTTAAGCTCTTTGAGTAGCTCCATGCTATGTCTTGCTTTGCCATGTTAAGTTCCTGTAGCATATAGTTTTCTTGCTCCAAAGTGTGCTACCTGATCTGAAATTCCAGACAAGTGTTAATTTCACCAAGTCTGAGATCTGTTTACCAAATGCATTTTTTCCATGCTTGTTTGAACCTATTAATTGATGAATTGGCCGTAGCTCAGTGCTAGACTTTTGTTAAGAATCATGAATGCATCCCTGCCATGTATTTTGATGCCATGTTTGAATGCTGTAACATGTTCATCTCATTGCATTTAGGTGGCTACTTGCTGTAAATTGCAGAACGTGGCCATATTTGAATCGCTTGCCATTTCCAAACCGTAACTCCGATTCCGGCGTTCTTTATATCGTTTTCAAGCGATTTCATCTCATATTTCCAGTGGCATACTTGGATTTCCAAGTTGAGGCCAGTTTCATTAATTCCTTGTCAAATCTTGCATATGCATCCCATTTTGCATCCCGCATAGCATACCATGTTCGCATCATATTGTTTGAGTTTGCATGTGGTTGATTGTGTCCTTGTTGCTTGTTTGTCTTGTTTTGGTAGAGCCGGGAGACGATTTCGCTAATGAGGAGCCCGTTGAGTTTGCTTTCGAGGATCCAGTCAACTCTGACAACTTTGCAGGCAAGATGACCATACCCTCGAAATCACTTCTATCTTTGCTTGCTAGATGCTCGCTCTTTTGCTATGCCTATGCTGCGATACCTACCACTTGATTATCATGCCTCCTATATTGTTGAACCAAGCCTCTAACCCACCTTGTCCTAGCAAACCGTTGTTTGGCTATGTTACCTCTTTGCTCAGCCCTCTTATAGCGTTGTTAGTTGCAGGTGAAGATTGAAGTCTGTTCCTTGTTGGAACATGGAGATGTTGTTCCTTGTTGGAACATGTTTACTTGTTGGGATATCACAATATATCTTATTTAATTAATGCATCTATATACTTGGTAAAGGGTGGAAGGCTCGGCCTTATGCCTGGTGTTTTGTTCCACTCTTGCCGCCCTATTCTGTCATATCGGTGTTATGTTCCCAGATTTTGCGTCCCTTACGCGGTTGGGCTATAATGGGAACCCCTTGACAGTTCGCCTTGAATAAAACTCCTCCAGCAATGCCCAACATTGGTTTTACCATTTTCCACCTAGCCTTTTCTTTTCCCTTGGGAGTCGTGCTCCTGAGGGTCATCATTATTTTACCCCCCGGGCCAGTGCTCCTCTGAGTGTTGGTCCAAACTAGAGTCCTTTGCAGCGCCCCCCTGGGGAAACTCGAGGTTTGGTTTTAGTTGTATGGAGAGCTCATCTGAGTGTGCCCTGAGAACGAGATATGTGCAGCTCCTATCGGGATTTGTCGGCACATTCGGGCGGTGTTGCTGGTTTTGTTTTACCATTGTCGAAATGTCTTGAAGAACCGAGGTACCGAGTCTGATCGGAACGTCTCGGGAGGAGGTCTATTCCTTCGTTGACCGTGAGAGCTTGTCATGGGCTAAGTTGGGACACCCCTGCAGGGATTTGAACTTTCGAAAGCCGTGCCCGCGGTTATGGGCAGATGGGAATTTGTTAATGTCCGGTTGTAGAAAACCTGAAGTTGATCTTAACTAAAATACATCAACCGCATGGGTAACCGTGATGGTCTCTTTCCGGCGGAGTCCGGGAAGCGAACACGGTGTTGGAGTTATGTTTGACGTAGGTTGTTCTAGGATCACTTCTTGATCATAGTTTATCGATCGTGCTTTGCCTTCTCTTCTCGCTCTCTTTTACGCATGTTAGCCACCATATATGCTAGTCGCTTGCTGCAGCTCCACCTCATACCTTTTACCTTACCCATAAGCTTAAATAGTCTTGATCGCGAGGGTGCGAGATTGCTGAGTCCCTGTGGCTCACAGATACTTCCAAAACCAGCTTGCAGGTGCCGATGAGTCTGTGCAGATGACGCAACCAAGCTCAGGAGGAGCTCGTTGAAGATCTTGTCCTTTGTGTTGTTCCGTTCTAGTTGATCAGTAGTGGAGCCCAGTTGGGGTCGATCGGGGACCTTTGTCGCACTTGGGGTTCTTCTTTTATTTTGGTTCCGTAGTCGGACCTTGATTGTATTTGGATGTTGTAATGCTTTATTCATGTAATTGTGTGAAGTGGCGATTGTAAGCCAACTATGTATCTTTTTCCCCTATTGTATTACATGGGTTGTGTGAAGATTACCTCACTTGCGACATTGCTTTCAATGCGGTTATGCCTCTAAGTCGTGCTTCGACACGTGGGAGATATAGCCGCATCGAGGGCGTTACAATAGCACCGGAGAATGGCGTTTTAGTCATCTTACCCATGAGGCATGGTTCGCAAGTACCAAGTGATTCATAATCAAGTGGTTCCGAAAGTCCATCAGTATGGAGTTTCTTCATGCGCTTTACACTGATATGACCTAAACGGCAGTGCCACAATTACGTCGCACTATCATTATCAACTCTGCATCTTTTGGCTTCAACATTATGAATATGTGTATCACTACTATCGAGATTCATCAAAAATAGACCACTCTTCAAGGGTGCTTGACCATAAAAGATATTACTCATATAAATAGAACAACCATTATTCTCTGATTTAAATGAATAACCGTCTCGCATCAAACAAGATCCAGATATAATGTTCATGCTTAACGCTGGCACCAAATAACAATTATTTAGGTCTAATACTAATCCCGATGGTAGATGTAGAGGTAGCGTGCCGACTGCGATCACATCGACTTTGGAACCATTTCCCACGCGCATCGTCACCTCGTCCTTCGCTAGTGTTCGCTTAATCCGTAGTCCCTGTTTCGAGTTGCAAATATTAGCAACAAAAATAGTATCAAATACCCAGGTGCTACTGCGAGCTCTAGTAAGGTACACATCAATAACATGTATATCACATATACCTTTGTTCACCTTGCCATCCTTCTTATCCGCCAAATACTTGGGGCAGTTCTGCTTCCAGTGACCAGTCTGCTTGCAGTAGAAGCACTCAGTTTCAGGCTTAGGTCCAGACTTGGGTTTCTTCTCCTGAGCAGCAACTTGCTTGCTGTTCTTCTTGAAGTTCCCCTTCTTCTTCCCCTTGCCCTTTTTCTTGAAACTAGTGGTCTTGTTGACCATCAACACTTGATGCTCCTTCTTGATTTCTACCTCCACAGCTTTTAGCATTGCGAAGAGCTCGGGAATTGTTTTATCCATCCCTTGCATATTATAGTTCATCACAAAGCTCTTGTAGCTAGGTGGAAGTGATTCGAGAATTCTGTCAATGACGCAATCATCCGGAAGATTAACTCCTAGTTGAATCAAGTGATTATTATACCCAGACATTTTGAGTATATGCTCACTGACAGAACTGTTCTCCTCCATCTTGCAGCTATAGAACTTATTGGAGACTTCATATCTCTCAATCCGGGCATTTGCTTGAAATATTAACTTCAACTCCTGGAACATCTCATATGCTCCATGACGTTCAAAACGTCGTTGAAGTCCCAGTTCTAAGCCGTAAAGCATGGCACATTGAACTATCGAGTAGTCATCAGCTTTGCTCTACCAGACATTCTTAACGTCGTCAGTTGCATCAGCAGCAGGCCTGGCACCCAGTGGTGCTTCCAGGATGTAATTCTTCTGTGCAGCAATGAGGATAATCCTCAAGTTACGGACCCAGTCCGTGTAATTGCCACCATCATCTTTCAACTTTGCTTTCTCAAGGAACGCATTAAAATTCAACGGAACAACAGCACGGGCCATTTATCTACAATTAAACATAAACAAGCAAGATACTATCAAGTACTAAGTTCATGATAAATTTAAGTTCAATTAATCATATTACTTAAGAACTCCCACTTAGAAAAACATCCCTCTAATCTTCTAAGTGATCACGTGATCCAAATCAACTAAATCATAACCGATCATCACGTGAAATGGAGTAGTTTTCAATGGTGAACTTCACTATGTTGATCATATCTACTATATAATTCACGCTCGACCTTTCGGTCTCAGTGTTCCGAGGCCATATCTGCATATGCTAGGCTCGTCAAGTTTAACCTGAGTATTCTGCGTGTGCAAAACTGGCTTGCACCCGTTGTAGATGGACGTAGAGCTTATCACACCCGGTCATCACGTGGTGTCTGGGCACGACGAACTTTGGCAACGGTGCATACTCAGGGAGAACACTTCTTGATAATTTAGTGAGAGATCATCTTATAATGCTACCGTCAATCAAAGCAAGATAAGATGCATAAAAGATAAACATCACATGCAATCAATATAAGTGATATGATATGGCCATCATCATCTTGTGCTTGTGATCTCCATCTCCGAAGCATTGTCATGATCACCATCGTCACCGGCGCGCCACCTTGATCTCCATCGTAGCATCGTTGTCGTCTCGCCAATCTTATGCTTCTACGACTATCGCTACCGCTTAGTGATAAAGTAAAACATTACAGGGCGATTGCATTGCATACAATAAAGCGACAACCATATGGCTCCTGCCAGTTGCCGATAACTCGGTTACAAAACATGATCATCTCATACAATAAAATTTAGCATCATGTCTTGACCATATCACATCACAACATGCCCTGCAAAAACAAGTTAGATGTCATGTACTTTGTTTGTTGCAAGTTTTACGTGGCTGCTACGGGCTTAAGCAAGAACCAATCTTACCTACGCATCAAAACCACAATGATAGTTTGTCAAGTTGGTGCTATTTTAACCTTCACAAGGATCGGGCGTAGCCACACTCAGTTCAACTAAAGTTGGAGAAACTGACACCCGCCAGCCACCTGTGTGCAAAGCACGTCGGTAGAACCAGTCTCACGTAAGCGTACGCGTAATGTCGGTCCGGGCCGCTTCATCCAACAATACCGCCGAACCAAAGTATGACATGCTGGTAAGCATTATGACTTATATCGCCCAGAACTCACTTGTGTTCTACTCGTGCATATAACATCAACACATTAAAACCTGGCTCGGATGCCACTGTTGGGGAACGTAGTAATTTCAAAAAATTTCCTACGCACACGCAAGATCATGGTGATGCATAGAAACGAGAGGGGAGAGTGTTGTCTACGTACCCTCGTAGACCAGAAGCGGAAGCATTAGCACAACGCGGTTGATGTAGTCGTACGTCTTCACGGCCCGACCGATCAAGCACCGAAACTACGGCACCTCCGAGTTCTAGCACACGTTCAGCTCGATGACGATCCCCGAACTCTGATCAAGCAAAGTGTCGGGGAAGAGTTCCGTCAGCACGACGGCGTGGTGACGATCTTGATGTTCTACCGTCGCAGGGCTTCGCCTAAGCACCGCTACAATATTATCGAGGATTATGGTGGAGGGGGGCACCGCACACGGCTAAGAGAACGATCACGAAGATCAACTTGTGTGTCTAGAGGTGCCCCCTGCCCCCGTATATAAAGGAGAAAGGGGGAGAGGCCGGCCGGCCCTTGGGGCGCGCCAAGGAGGGGGGAGTCCTCCTCATAGTAGGAGTAGGACTCCCCTTTCCTAGTCCAACTAGGAAGAGAGGGAGAGGGAAAGAGGGGCCGCGCCCCCCTCCCCTAGTCCAATTCGGACTCCCCATGGGAGGGGGTGCGCCACCTCCTGGGCTGCTGCCCTCTCTCTCCCCTCAGGCCCACTAAGGCCCAATACTTCCCCGGGGGGTTCCAGTAACCCTTCCAGCACTCCGGTTTTCTCCGAAATCACCCAAAACACTTCCGGTGTCCGAATATAGCCGTCCAATATATTGATCTTTATGTCTCGACCATTTCGAGACTCCTCGTCATGTCCATGATCATATCCGGGACTCCGAAAAACCTTCGTTACATCAAAATATATAAACTCATAATGAAACTGTCATCGTAACGTTAAGCGTGCGGACCCTATGGGTTCGAGAACAATGTAGACATGACCGAGACACGTCTCCGGTCAATAACCAATAGCGGAACCTGGATGCTCATATTGGCTCCTACATATTCTACGAAAATCTTTATCGGTCAGACCGCATAACATACGTTGTTCCCTTTGTCATCGGTATGTTACTTGCCCAAGATTCGATCGTCGGTATCTCAATACCTAGTTCAATCTCGTTATCGACAAGTCTCTTTACTCGTTCCGTAATACATCATCTCGCAACTAACTCATTAGTTGCATTGCTTGCAAGGCTTAAGTGATGTGCATTACCGAGAGGGCACAAAGATACCTCTCCGACAATCGGAGTGACAAATCCTAATCTCGAAATACGCCAACCCAACATGTACCTTTGGAGACACCTGTAGAGCACCTTTATAATCACCCAGTTACGTTGTGACGTTTGGTAGCACACAAAGTGTTCCTCCGGCAAACGGGAGTTGCATAATCTCATAGTCACAGGAACATGTATAAGTCATGAAGAAAGCAATAGCAACATACTAAACGATCGGGTGCTAAGCTAATGGAATGGGTCATGTCAATCACATCATTCTCCTAATGATGTGATCCCGTTAATAAAATGACAACACATGTCTATGGTTAGGAAACATAACCATCTTTGATTAACGAGCTAGTCAAGTAGAGGCATACTAGTGACGTTTAGTTTGTCTATGTATTCACACAAGTATCATGTTTCCGGTTAATACAATTCTAGCATGAATAATAAACATTTATCATGATATAAGGAAATAAATAATAACTTTATTATTGCCTCTAGGGCATATTTCCTTCATGTGTATGACTCAAGAGGATACCGATATATCTCACCTTGGGTTTTGTAAAGTATCGTGGAGCAAAGGGAATAGCACATGATAACCAAAGGTTTACTTGAATGTCATTCATGTACTCATAGGGATCCATATGGATGTCCACGGTTCCGCTATCGGTAATTAAACAAAGGGGTTTTGTTCATGTCTATGTTTTACCGAACCTACAAGGTCACAAGATTAAGGTAATCACGATCTATTGATTGTTAGTAGGACAAGGGTAATGAGGAAATATTTGTGAAATAGTTTCAAGAGGAATCGAAAGCGTTTCAGGGTCACTGGAAGGGTTTCGGAGTTTACCAGGCAATACTGGGTATTACCTATAAATAGTATATAGGTGGAAAATGTTTCTGGAGATGTTAAATTGATAATAAAAGGCTCTAGTAATAGTTAGGGCATTTATATATTTAACTTAATATTAGGGGGCATAAAAAGGCCATGTGGTGGAAGGCTACTTGGGCCACTTGGGCCCAAAAGGGGTGACGCCCCCTTTTCCCCATGGAAAGGGGAGGGGAGGCCGAATTGGAGGGGGACTCCCCCTCCTCTTGGCTGGCGCAAGGGGGGTAGGTCCTTCCCCCTGTGGGGCGCCCCCTCCTCTCCCCTCCAACCTGTATATACTAGAGGTCTCGGGCACCTTTGAACACACAAGTTTTGGAGCCTCCTTTAGCTCTCTATGTCTAGTTCTAGTTGGTCATAGTTAATCAATTAGAGCTAGACCTAGATCATATAATCCTCATAATTAGAAGCCCAATATGGTTCTAATCTCCTTCCTCTAATTCTCTAGCGATGATTAGCTCTGGAGGGCGAAGCGCTGCCAGATCATGAAGACTGTGCGCTTGCAACTAGTAGAGAGGTCGTGCTTTCGGTCTTCTGTTCGAGGGACTGTTCGTGGGCGGTTCGGGGGATCATTCATCCACGGTTCGAGGGAGTCCAAGTAAGATCTACACCGTCTCGTCTTATTCCGCTGCAACTCGGAGTCAGTAATTGATGTCTACTATGAACTTTATTCTTCTAAACTCTCTTGGGCCTCCAAGAGCAGAGTTTTGTAGGACAACAACAAATTTCCCTCAAGTGAATGACCCAAGATTTATCAATCCATGGGAGGTGTAGGATGAAGATGGTCTCTATCAAACAACCCTGTAATCAAATACAAGCAATCTCTTGTGTCCCCAACACACCCAATACAATGGTAAATTGTATAGGTGCACTAGTTTGGCAAAGAGATGGTGATACAAGTGTAGTATGGATAGTAGATATAGGTTTTTATAATATGAATTAATAAAAATAACAAGGTAGCAACTGATAAAAGTGAGCACAAATGGCATTGCAATGTTTGGAAACAAGGCCTAGGGTTCATACTTTCACTAGTGCAATCTCTCAACAGTGCTAACATGATTGAATCATATAACAATCCCTCAACGTGCAATAAAGAATCACTCCAAAGTTCCTCTCAGAGAAAGTAGGATGTAAACATGTATCAACCTCTATGCCTAGATTACCCCGATGTCACCACGGGAATCCTCATGTTGATTATCAAAACATATATCAAGTGACTCAATAGAATACCCCATTGACAGGATCCTGAACCCAGGGTACCTGATGTAAAGGAGCCCGACCTCGACCAAGGCCCACCAGCCCCAAGGTGTATCGGGGAACCCTAAGAAGGCAAAGGCAATGAGCGTGTGCCTCAAGATAGAGGGCGGCGGCTAAATTGATCTGACCTACCTCATGTGTAAACCCTAGGCCTCTCCTGTCTATATAAATGGAGGCCTAGGTCCTCATTAGCGATCCAGTCTGAAACTCAATCTCGATAGACATCCCAAACACCATTTGCAATCCTCTGTAGGATGCCCCTCACCATGAATAACAAGACAAAGCATGATGTAGAATATTACTCTCTGGAGGCCCGAACCTGGGTAAATTGTGTCTGCAGACTCCATCCTGGTACTTCCGGTCTCTTCATGAACCCTACCGAGGGATCTAACGGGAATTTGCACTGTCACTTGGCGCGCCAGGCCCGGGCGACGTTGACCGAAGAACGAACCCAGCACGTGGAACCATTAGAGGCTGGCGATCTCTCGCCAGGCCAGTAGCTCATGCTCGGCTCTTTCAAGTTGGTTGCTGACAGATCAGGGCAATTCCTTGACATCTTGCTTTCACGCTACATCAAACGCGTGTATGATAGGCAAGGGCAGGCCAAAGGGATCTATGATCGCCCTGATCACCTCTCATGGATACTGATATGTCTCCAACATATCTATAACTTTTTATTGTTCCATGCTATTATACTATCAATCTTTGGATGTTTATTATGCAATTATATATATCATTTTTGGGGACTAACCTATTAATCTAGTGCCCGGTGCCAGTTGTTTTTTTGCTTATTTTTGGCTTTTTAGAAAATCAGCACCAAACAAAGTCCAAACGCTACGAAACTTTTTGACGATTTTTTCTGGACCAGAAGGGACTATCGGGGTTACCATCCTGACAATGAGTACTAGGGGTACGAATAAGGGGCAGACTCTAGCTACAGTGCAGGCGTACCACCCGGTGTTTTACGAGTTCAGGCCCCTCTAGGCGGAGGTAACAACCCTATGTCTCGTGCCCCGAGGCTTGGTTTTGCTTTGATGGGTATAGTTACAAATGTTGCCGACCCTAGCTCAGGAGGTGGAGTGTGACTTATATAGAGTGTGTTGCAGCCCCATGTCCTCCACGTCGCCAAGGCACTTAATGCCATTGATTGCGTCAGTTACAAATGTAAAGAGCCTCTACTACAGCAGTTACAGGTAACAGTAGTCTTGACTCCGCCTTAAGGGTGACTTAGGATTCCTCGACTATTATAGCTCCCACGCCATCCCTTCACCTCTTTAGTCCGAGTGGTGGTTGTCCAGCCGAGTGCCGTCGAGGTGTCTGAGTGGACTTCCATAGATATGCATCCGAATGTTGGTATGGTCCAGGGACCTACCCATGGTTGTGATGGGCCCCATGTGGGTCCTATATGATGGGTCCTTGACCCTACCTATAATAGGTGACCTCATCATTAGCCCCCGAATCGGTTGAGGTTTCGTAGGATGAATGGGTCGATCCTTCGGTTAAATATTGATCGCCGAGAAAAACCCGGTGGCATTCGTTTGTCTCTCGAAGGAGATAGACTTGGGGTCCGAGTGAGGGCACGCCATTATAACTCGAGTGAAAATGTCGACGCATGGTCTGATTCTCTGGAGAGGTGCCACTCCTATCCTAGGGGAACGCCAGCTAGTCCAGGTTTACGAGTCATGCACCTTGGAGCCTACTGAAAGGGCCAAGTCAACCCGCGGAGGGGCATCAAGCTCATCTCATAGCAATCCTGAAGAGGACTTCGGTCGGGTGTTTAGCTTGGCTGAGTGCACGGGTCCCCGCGGAGGGTGGTCAGTCGGACTAACATGTGTCCTTTAGGAAAGGAATCATGGGTAATCAATCGGATTGATTCGCTCCGGAAATCCCGGGATTTAAATTTGTGTGCGCGCACACAGAAGCGGTAACGACGTGCGTTAGTGGGGAAAGTGGGGGCACGACGCCTCGATTTTGCGCATGAAATCCTCCACATGCCGCATCTATTCTGTGTGATGCCCTATTGCGTGTGCCGTTGATCCAGAGGTCTATGGTGCAAGATCTGGCTCGCGATATAAAAGATTTGGAGGCCAAGGCCAGGACCTCAGATCCCCTTCTCTCTGCTCCGGCTCCTTCGCTTCTCCTCTCCACTCGAGTGCTCAGAGCCCCCTCAACAATGGCAAGAGACTCCATGGCCAAGGCGGAGAAGGCAAAGAAGGCCGGGAAAGCCACCTCCTTCAGCTCCAGTGCAACAGATGGAGGCACAACGGGGAACTGGATGCCTTCGCGCGTCTCTGCCAAGCGGCTGGAAGATCTCGCGGTGGAGGGACTCATCCCTCGGGATGGGTGGTGTCGTCCGGGCGCGGGGGAGGTCGAGTCGGCGCCACAGGAGGACGAGCGTGTCCTGGTGGTCACCCACATTGCGAGGGGATTCTCAATGCCTCCCCACCCTTTCTTCCGGGCGTTCCTTGATTATTTCGGAGAGCAACTCCACCATATCCCCCCAAATGCCATCATCTACCTCTCAGCTTCCATCTCCCTCTGTGAAAACTTCCTTGGATGTCACCCCTATTGGGGGATCTTCAAGCACATCTTCACTTGTCGGTCGATCGTTGTCAAGAAAGATTCACCAACTGGTGAGAAGACCGGGTTCAACCAGCTGTGCGGGGGCTTGGGCATCCAGCTCCAGGGTGACAACGCCTTTCGTAAAATGAGCTTTCCCGACTCTGTCAAGGGGTAGTAGGGAACCTTGTTCTACTGCAGAGACGTCCCCGGGGCCAACGGCCAGTCGGGTCTCCCTCCATATTCTGCAGAGAGGGTGTGGACTCCCGAGTCCCTTTCAGTGACGAGAGAGGAGAAGGTAGACATCAGTATCTTGGTTGTTGCCCTCGTTAGTTGTAACGCCCCAGATACGACTTTCCCAATTTGTATCCAACTCTTGCTGTTTCCGGCGTTAAGTTATATTTATTTCCTCGGGTTCGGGTTTTGTCTCCATGTGTTGTTTTCGTTTTCATGCATCTCATATCATGTCATCATGTGCATTGCATTTGCATACGTGTTCGTCTCATGCATCTGAGCATTTTCCTCGTTGTCCGTTTTGCATTCCGGCGCTTCGTTCTCCTCCGGTGGTCATTTCTAGCTTTCTTTCGTGTGTGGGGATTAAACATTTCTGGATTGGACCGAGACTTGTCATGCGGCCTTGGTTTACTACCGGTAGACCGCCTGTCAAGTTTCGTATCATTTGGACTTCGTTTGATACTCCAACGGTTAACCGAGGGACCGAAAAGGCCTCGTGTGTGTTGCAGCCCAACACCCCTCCAATTTGACCCAAAACCCACCAAACTCTGCTCCATGTCCTAGAGCGTTCGATCACGATCGCGTGGCCGAAAACCGCACCTCAATTGGACTCTCCTAGCTCTACTTATGCCTATATATACACCCCCCCGTTTTTCGGATCTTCCCCTACCTCCGAACCCTAATAGATCCCCGCGCCGAGCCGGACACGTCCGACCCGGCCGGACAAATCGCCACCCGTCACCGCTGCCACGTGCCGCGTCCCCGTTGGCCCGCGCCTCAGGCCCACTTCGCCGCCGCCGCCAGCCCATGGAGCCCGAGGATGGCCCTCCCGGCCCGCAGCCGCCGCCTCCCGTGCCCGCATCGCCCCGCCGCCAGGGACGGCCGCGCCGCCGTCTTCCTCCCGGTCGGCCACCGCGCCGCCATCGCCGGCCGGCGCCGCCACGCCGCCGCGGCACGCCTCCCGTCGCCGCCTTCAGCCGACCCCGCCGCCCCTTGCCGCGAAGGAGCCCGCCGCCTCACGCCCGGGCCGGCCTCGCCTCCCTCTTCCTCCGGCCGACCCCGCCCCGGCCAACTTCTCCGGCGACCTCGAAGAACTCCGGCGCCGAGCTCGTGCTACAGTACCCCGGCGTGAACAGTACCTGAGATCTGGATCCAGATCTGGAATTCGAACGGTTGACTTTTTCCCTCTCATTCCAGATTTTTATGCCTACTTTGACCGCCCGTAACTTTGCATCCGTAGCTCCGATTTGGGCATATGATATGTCAAAATCTTCGCCTCAATGAGTACATCATTTCTTTCCATTGCATAATTTTCATTTGAGTTCATCTTGGTGCCCAAAATGCTGCTAGAAGGAGGCTTCGTGAGTTAATTGTCAGATCTGCTAGTTCATCTTAGACTTTTGTCATTTTTGCCATGATTATTGTATGCATGCTATGCCTGTGAGTCCTTCATATGTTTTTTAAGCATTTTGTCTTATTTCCAGAGGTGCAACCCATGAATTTTTAGGATGTGTGTGGTGACTTGTGCAAGCTCGCAAAGAGAGGCACCCGGTAAATCTGTTTTCAGGGACTTAGTTGTTTTCACTAAGTCTGGGATATTTTAGTTCATGATGCCATATGTTCAGCTTGTTTCCTAGTGATCCGTGCCTCTTTTGAGGATGCTCAGTAAGGGACTTTTGTTATTCATGTTATGTTCTTTCCATCCATATCTTTGTTTTCAATTATGGAGCACCATAGCTTGAGTCAATCGAGCTCTACTTTTGCTTCATGGTGAATCTGGGCAGATCGTCAACTCGTTTGCGATTTTGCCGGCGTTGTTGTAGTTGATCCGTGTATGCTATGCCATTGTTCTTGCCATGTCTAGCTTGTATTTTGTGCCTTCTTTATGGCTGTATGCTTGCCTTGCCATGACTTGCTCCGTGGTGAGTGCATCGAGCTCGTTTATATGCCTTCGTGAGTTATATTTCAGCATGTCTCAGTTTTCACTAAGTCTGAAAACTGATTGTGTTTTAGCTATGTTCGTGTGCCCGTTAATATACTTTGTGAACCCTTTTGACCCCAGGTCACTTTGGGTCTTTTGTTAAGCTTGTTGAGTAGCTCCATGCCATGTTCTTACTTGTCATGTTCAGGTCATGTATCATGTTGTTTTGCTGCTCCGAAGAGAGCATCGTGGTCTGAAATTTCAGACTAGTGTTAATTTCACTAAGTCTGGAATCTTTTGTGCATTTGCGTTTTTGCCATGCTTGTTTGAACCTCTTAATGGATGAATTGGCCGTGGCTCAGTGCTAGTCTTTTGTTAAGCATCTTGTGTGCATCCCTGCCATGTATTTTGTTGTCATGTTTGGTGGCTGTAGCATGTTTGTTGCATTGCGTTTAGATGCCTACTTGCTGTAAATTGCAGACCGGTGTCATATCTTAAAACGCTTGCCATTTCCAAACCGTAACTCCGATTCCAATGATCTTTATATCGTTTTCAAGCGATTTCATCCCCTCTATCCAGTGGCACCCTTGGAATTCCAAGTTGAGGCCAGGTCCATGCATTTTCTGTCATATCTTGCATTTTGCATCCCGCATCGCATTCCATATAGCATATCATCATTTCATCATATTGCTTGGTCTTGCACGTGGTTGATTGTATCCTTGTTGCTTGTTTGTCTTGTTGGGTAGAGCCGGGAGACGAGTTCGCTACCGAGGAGCCCGTTGAGTTTGCTTGTGAGGATCCAGTCAACTCTGACAATTGTGCAGGCAAGATGATCATACCCTCGAAATCACTACTATCTTTGCTATGCTAGTTTGCTCGCTCTTGCTATGCCAATGCTACGATGCCTACCTTTTTCTTGTCGGCCTCCTAATTGCCATGTCAACCTTTAACCCACCTTGTCCTAGCAAACCGTTGATTGGCTATGTTACCGCTTTGCTCAGCCCCTCTTATAGTGTTGCTAGTTGCAGGTGAAGTTTGGAGGCGTTCCTTGTTGGAACATCATTTATTTTTCTTGTTGGGGATATCATTATATTGCTATGTTATCTTAATGCATCTATATACTTGGTGAAGGATGGAAAGCTCGGCCTCTCGCCTAGTGTTTTGTTCCACTCTTGCCGCCCTAGTTTCCGTCATATCGGTGTTATGTTCCCGGATTTTGCGTTCCTTACGCGGTTGGGTTATAATGGGAACCCCTTGATATTTCGCCTTGATTAAAGCTTTTCCAGCAATGCCCAACCTTGGTTTTACCATTTGCCACCTACCCTTTTCTTTCCCTTGGGTTCTGCAGACTCAAGGGTCATCTTATTTTAACCCCCCCCCGGGCCAGTGCTCCTCTGAGTGTTGGTCCCACTGAGCAATGTCCGAGGCTACCAGGGGCAACTCTGGGCTGGCTTACCCGATGTCTGGCTCATCTGAGTGTGCCCTGAGAAAGAGATATGTGCAGCTCCTATCGGGATTTGTCGGCACATTCGGGCGGTGTTGCTGGTCTTGTTTTAACCTGTCGAATTGTCTTGTTGTACCGGGTTGCCGAGTCTGATCGGTGTGTCTCGGGTGGAGGTCTATTCCTTCGTTGACCGTGAGAGCTTGTCATGGGCTAAGTTGGGACTCCCCTGCAGGGATCGAACTTTCGAAAGCCGTGCCCGCGGTTATGGGCAGATGGGAATTTGTTAATGTCCGGTTGTAGATAACTTAAACCTTAATTAATTAAAATAAATCAACTGTGTGTGTTACCGTGATGGCCTCTTCTCGGCGGAGTCCGGGAAGTGGACACGGTGTTGGAGTAATGCTTGCGCAGGTTGCTCTTCTAGATTCTCGCTCGCGTTTTGCCTCCTCTTCTCGCTCTCTTTTGCGGATAAGTTAGCCACCACATATGCTAGTCGCTTGCTGCAGCTCCACATATATTTGCCTCATCCATTCCTATAAGATTAAATAGTTTTGATCACGAGGATGCGAGATTGCTGAGTCCCTGTGGCTCACAGATATTATAACTCCAGATGCAGGTCCAGGTGATTCCGCTCCAGGTGACGAGTACGAGCTCAAGTGGGAGTTCGACGAGGACTCTCAGCGTTATTATGTTTCCTTTCCCGATGATCAGTAGTGGTGCCTAGTTGGGGTTTGATTCAGGGCCTTGTCGCATGTTGGGTTTTCTTTTCTATTTTGGCGCCGTAGTCGGGCCATGAGTGTTTGTTTGATGGATGTTATTTATGTACTCTGATGTGACGTGGCGAGTGTAAGCCGACTATGTATCTCCCCCTTTTATTATGTATTACATGGGATGTTGTAATGATTGCCTGACTTGCGACATTGCTTTCAATGCGGTTATGTCTCTAAGTCGTGCCTCGACACGTGGGAGCTATAGCCGCATCGAGGGCGTTACAAGTTGGTAATCAGAGCCTTCCCCGACCTTAGGAGCCCCATTGCTTGATCGTTTTTAGCAGCCGAGTTGTGTCTAGAAAAATGTTTTGAGTCTTTAGGAATTATATATCGGAGAGCTTAGGAATTCTTTTTACTTCCCAGTCTCCTCATCGCTCTGGTAAGGCATCCTGACGTAGAGTTTTGACTCTTCTCTTCTCAATTCACTAAATTTTTTTTTAGGATCACGCGAGTATCTTGGATTTGTTCCGATGGCTTATGATGAGAATACTGTCTTGGTGCCTCCTGTCAGGGGTTTAGTGGAAGTGTCCCGGGGAGTTGAGCTCTGAGGTGTTGTCATCATAATTTTATCGTTGCAATTCTGGAATACTTGAGATATGTTCGCCGACATAGAAAATCTCTTTTATGCAGTTCGTTGGTGAGATAACCTCGACGCCACCCAGTACTGGGGCGGGAGTTCGGGAGTATCGCCATAACTTGTATAACGGATGCTTTTCGAAGGTTGAGGTAGATGGTTTCCGAAGTTTTCTTGGTTATGTGTTGAAGGATGGATACAACTGGATGTAGGATTTGCTAGTTTGGGTGAGATATTATGCTTCCCCTGTATCCCCAACACCTGATTGCATAACCGGAAAGGTTCGGGAGTTTCATAGGTGGGAATTCTAGTAGCTCTAGTTCTTCTTCCACGGATATTGGTTTGAGATTGGGATTTCTTACCGATTATTCGTTCTTGATCCGTACCTTGTTGATTTATTTCTCTACCTTAATTCTACATGGCTTCTCAATTTATGGATACGTGACCATTTGAAAAGGAATGCATTCGTTCATTTTGTTCGGATGTGAAGACTATATGTTGCAATTTTCATTCCGTTGGATTCAGCTTCAATATTTATCTGTCAATGTGCTAATGGTGGTCAACCTCTTCAGGATGGCTCCTCCAACGCGCACGACCCCGAATCCAGATCCGCCACCACCTCCACCTCCTCCAGAGGCATGGCAAGCTGTGATGGCCGCAACCAATGCAAACACTCAGCTGATCATGCAAATTCTCCAAGAGCGCAATCAAGGCAGTCAAGGGAATCAAGGCAGAAACCAGGGTCACTTTGCTACACTCAACCAGTTCCTTGCTAACGGGCCAAAGACTTTCAGTAATTGTGTTGAGGCAACCGATGCTGACGATTGGCTTGTGGATCTGTGTAAGCATTTCGAGTGCAGCAACGTCAGGTCTGAGGACTTTGTGAAGTTCGCTTCCTTCCAACTCAAAGATCAAGCTGCAGAATGGTTCCAGCAGTACAAGGATTCCAGAGGTGAACGTGTTATCACTTGGGATGATTTCCGTCAAGATTTCCGAGCTCATCACATTCCGCAGAGCGTGGTTGAAAGCAAGCGTGAGGAATTACGCAATCTGAAGCAAGGCTCTTTGTCTGTCTATGACTACAACAAATTGTTCCAGAAGCTTGCCCGCTTTGCCAAGCAGGACGTGCCTGATGAGAAGAGCATGATATAACAGTTCAGGGGTGGTCTCAGAGAAGATATTCAGCTCGCTCTTGTTCTCTTCGAGCCCTTGAGATACGATGAGTTCTACAACATGGCACTGAAGCAAGAGGCTGCTCAGTTGAGGTGTGATGCTTCCAGGAAGCGAGTCAGAGATGTTACTCCTTCTTCCTCTACTCAAGTGGCCAAGCAGCAGAAGTTTTGGCTTCCTCCTCCTCCGTTCCGTCAGCCATATCAGCAGAAGAGCAAAGGTGGCAGTGGTTCTTCCCACCCACCCAACCCAGGCTTTCAGAACAAGGCTTCGTCTCAAGCTCCAAGATCGAGTGCTCCGTATCACCGTCCGCTTTCAGAGGTCACGTGCAACAAGTGCCAACAGAAGGGTCACTATGACAACAAGTGTTTCAACCAGAGGCGTCTTCCTCCTCCTCCTCCTGTCAGATCGGCAAGCACAGCTGTGGTCAAGCATAACCCCAAGTCCGCCAAGGTCAATTTGATGAATGCAGCTCAGGCAGAGGACTCGTCAGATGTGATCATGGGTAACCTTCCTGTTAATGATATTCCTGCAAAAGTTCTTTTTGACACGGGTGCATCGCATTGTTTCATCTCGACGCCATTTGTTTCTAAGCATGAGTTGCCTTTGCAAGATTTGCCTAGTCAGTTATCTGTGGTTTCTCCGGGTAAATTTATGAATGCAAGCGCGTTTGCCTCAGATGTTTCTATCACATTGGGCGATTACAAATTTCTCTCTTCTCCGGTGGTTCTTGGTAACTCGGATATTGATCTTATTCTCGGGATGGATTGGCTTGCTAAGCACAAGGCTCAGCTTGATTGTGCTGCCAGGCAGATTCAATTGACTCATTCGTCCGAGGATGTAATTCTCTTTGCCGCTCGGGATAATACCATTCGTCTGTTTTCTCTCAATGAGAAGGGTGAATTGGATGCCATCTCTCAAATTCCTGTCGTTTGCGAATATCAAGACGTCTTTCTAGAAGAGCTCCCAGGAATGCCTCCGCACCGGCCAGTTGAATTCGTTATTGAACTTGAGCCTGGCACGGAACCTGTGTGCAAACGTCCTTACAAGCTCGGACCTGAAGAGTTGAAGGAGCTGAAGAAGCAACTCGATGAGCAAGAAAGATTGGGTCTCATCCGGCCTAGTACTTCTCCGTGGGGTTGTGGTGTTCTTTTTGTGAAGAAGAAGGATGGAACGGACCGACTTTGTGTTGATTACCGTCCGGTGAACAAGAAGACCATCAAGAACAAATACCCACTTCCCAACATCAATGAGCTGTTCGAACAACTCAAAGGTGCCCAAGTATTCTCCAAGCTTGATCTCCGTATGGGTTATCACCAGATTCGCATTCGTGAAGAAGATATTCCCAAGACAGCATTCAGAACAAGCTTTGGTTCATATGAATACACCGTCATGTCTTTTGGCCTCGCCAACGCTCCTCCGACGTTCTCTCGCATGATGAACTTCATCTTCAACGCCTACACCAATGACTTCGTTTTGGTCTATCTCGATGACATTCTGGTTTTCTCGAAGAACAAGGAAGATCATGCCAAGCACTTGCGTTTGGTTCTCGATAAGCTCAGGGAACATCAGTTCTATGCCAAGTTCTCCAAGTGTGAATTTTGGCTCGATGAGGTTCTTTATCTTGGTCATATCATCTCTGCCAAGGGCATTTCCGTGAATCCCGAGAAGGTATCCGCAATTGTGAATTGGGAACCTCCTCAGAATGTGAAGCAACTCCGCAGTTTTCTCGGTCTCGCAAGCTATTGCCGAAGATTCATTGAAAACTTTTCCAAGATCGCGAAGCCTCTCTCAAATCTTCTTCAGAAGCACGTCAAGTATGTTTGGTCTCCAGAGTGTGATTTGGCTTTCAACACGTTGAAAGAGAAGTTGATCACTGCTCCAGTTTTGACTCCGCCTGATGAATCCAAGCCGTACGAGGTCTTTTGTGATGCCTCTCTCCAAGGTCTTGGCGCAGTTTTGATGCAAGAGAAGAAAGTTGTTGCTTATACATCTCTCCAGTTGAAGCCTAATGAGAAGAACTACCCCACTCATGATCTCGAGTTGGCGGCAGTTGTGCATGCTCTTTTGACTTGGAGACATCTTCTATTGGGAAGAAAAGTGGACATTTTCACTGATCACAAGAGTCTCAAGTACATCTTCACTCAGCCTAATCTCAACCTAAGGCAAACTCGATGGGTCAAAATGATTCAAGAGTATAATCCGAGTATTAAGTATACTCCAGGCAAGGCCAATGTGATTGCTGACGCTTTGAGCAGAAAGGCCTACTGCAACAGTCTGATTCTCAAGCCTTATCAACCCGAGCTTTGTGAGGCTTTCCGCAAGCTTAATCTGCAAGTTGTTCCTCAAGGTTTCCTCGCCAACCTTCAAGTCTCTCCTACCCTAGAAGACCAGATTCGCCAAGCCCAACTTCTTGATGCTATGGTGAAAAAGGTGAAGATTGGGATTGCCAAGAGTCAGTCCAAGTACAAGTGCTACCGCCTTGATGACAAGGACACTCTCTTCTTCGAGGATCGTATTGTTGTGCCCAAAGGTGAACTTCGTAAAGTGATCATGAACGAGGCTCACAATTCTCTCCTCTCCATCCACCCTGGGAGCACGAAGATGTATCAGGACCTCAAGCAAGCTTATTGGTGGACTCGAATGAAGCGCGAGATCGCTCAATTCGTGAATGAATATGATGTCTGCAGAAGAGTGAAGGCAGAACACCAAAGGCCAGCTGGTCTCCTCCAACCTCTTGCCATTCCAGAATGGAAGTTTGACCACATTGAAATGGACTTCGTGACTGGGTTTCCAAAGTCCAAGCGTGGCAATGATGCTATATTTGTTGTCATCGACAAGCTCACCAAAGTGGCTCACTTTCTGCCTATCAAAGAGTCGATCACTGCAGCTCAATTGGCGGAACTCTATACTTCTCGCATTGTCTCTCTGCACGGTATTCCTCAAGTGATCTCTTCAGACCGTGGCAGCATCTTTACCTCGAAGTTTTGGGATTCTTTCCAGAAGGCCATGGGCACCAACATCCGCTTCAGCACTGCTTTCCATCCTCAAACAAGCGGTCAAGTCGAGCGTGTCAACCAAATTCTTAAAGATATGCTCAGGGCTTGTGTGATCTCCTTCGGCATGAAGTGGGAGGATTGTCTTCCTTATGCTGAATTCTCGTACAACAACAGTTTTCAAGCAAGTTCGGGCAAGGCCCCTTTTGAAATTCTGTATGGCAGGAAGTGCCGTACCCCTCTCAACTGGTCTGAAACCGGTGAACGTCAGCTGCTGGGTAATGACTTAATCACAGAAGCAGAAGAAATGTGCAAAGTCATTCGTGATAACCTCAAAGCAGCCCAATCCCGCCAGAAGAGCTACTATGATAGTAAGCACCGTGATTTGGCTTTCGAGATCGGAGATCATGTTTACCTCCGTGTCTCTCCTATGAAAGGTACTCGTCGCTTCGGTATCAAAGGGAAGCTTGCCCCTAGATACGTGGGACCTTTCAAGATTGTCAGCAAGAGAGGCGACCTCGCCTATCAACTCGAGCTTCCTTCAAACTTTGCAAATGTTCATGATGTGTTCCATGTCTCTCAGCTTCGAAAGTGCTTCAAGACTCCTGACCGCACCGTCCACTTCGAGGACATTGAGCTCCAAGAGGATCTCTCCTATCGTGAGCACCCAGTTGCTATTCTTGAAGAGACTGAACGCAAGACTCGCAACAAGTCAATCAAATTTCTCAAAGTCAAGTGGTCTCACCATTCCGACCGTGAAGCTACCTGGGAACGCGAGGATCACCTCCGTTCTGAGTACCCGGAGTTCTTTCAGTCCTAGATCTCGGGACGAGATCTTTTCGTAGTGGTGGAGTGTTGTAATGCCCCAGATACGACTTTCCCAATTTGTATCCAACTCTTGTGTTGTAACGCCCCAGATAGAACTTTCCCAATTTGTATCCAACTCTTGCCGTTTCCGGCGTTAAGTTATATTTATTTCCTCGGGTTCGGGTTTTGTCTCCGTGTGTGTTTTCGTTGTCATGCATCTCATATCATGTCATCATGTGCATTGCATTTTTGGCCATACGTGTTCGTCTCATGCATTTGAGCTATTTTCCCCGTTGTCTGTTTTGCATTCCGGCGCTCGTTCTCCTCCGGTGGTCATTTCTAGCTTTCTTTCGTGTGTGAGGATTAAACATTTCCGATTGGACCAAGACTTGTCATGCGGCCTTGGTTTACTACCGGTAGACCGCCTGTCAAGTTTCGTATCATTTGGACTTCGTTTGATACTCCAACGGTTAACCGAGGGACCGAAAAGGCCTCGTGTGTGTTGCAGCCCAACACCCCTCCAATTTGACCCAAAACCCACCAAACTCTGCTCCATGTCCTAGAGCGTTTGATCACGATCGCGTGGCCGAAAACCGCACCTCAATTGGACTCTCCTAGCTCTACTTATGCCTATATATACACCCCCCCGTTTTTCGGATCTTCCCCTACCTCCGAACCCTAATAGATCCCCGCGCCGAGCCGGACACGTCCGACCCGGCCGGACTAATTGCCACCCGCCACCGCTGCCACGTGCCGCGTCCCCGTTGGCCCGCGCCTCAGGCCCACTTCGCCGCCGCCGCCAGCCCGTGGAGCCCGGGGCGGGCCCTCCCGGCCCGCAGCCGCCGCCTCCCGTGCCCGCATCGCCCCGCCGCCAGGGACGGCCGCGCCGCCGTCTTCCTCCCGGTCGGCCACCGCGCCGCCATCGCCGGCCGGCGCCGCCACGCCGCCGCGGCACGCTCCCGGCGCCGCCTCCTCCACCGGATCCGGCCGGACCCCGCCGTCCTCTTCCTCCTCCTCCCACGCCGGCCTTCTTCCCCGTCAAGTCCGGCGAGCTGCTACAGTAACTCCGGCGTGCATCGGGAAGCGTGCGGATCTGGATCCAGATCTGAGAAATTCGAACGGTTGACTTTTCCCTCTCATTCCAGATTTTTATGCCTACTTTGACCACCCGTAACTTTGCATCCGTAGCTCCGATTTGGGCATATGATATGTCAAAATCTTCGCCTCGATGCGTACATCATTTTATTCCATTGCATCATTTTCATTTGAGTTCATCTTGGTGCCCAAAATGCTGCTAGAAGGAGGCTTCGTGAGTTAATTGTCAGATCTGCTAGTTCATCTTAGACTTTTGTCATTTTTGCCATGATTATTGTGTGCATGCTATGCCTGTGAGTCCTTCATATGTTTTTTAAGCATTTTGTCTTATTTCCAGAGGTGAACCCATGCATTTTTAGGATGTGTGTGGTGACTTGTGCAAGCTCGCAAAGAGAGGCACCCGGTAAATCTGTTTTCAGGGACTTAGTTGTTTTCACTAAGTCTGGGATATTTTAGTTCATGATGCCATATGTTCAGCTTGTTTCCTAGTGATCCGTGCCTCTTTTGAGGATGCTCAGTAAGGGACTTTTGTTATTCATGTTATGATCTTTCCATCCATATCTTTGTTTTCAATTATGGAGCACCATAGCTTGAGTCAATCGAGCTCTACTTTTGCTTCATGGTGAATCTGGGCAGATCGTCAACTCGTTTGCGATTTTGCCGGCGTTGTTGTAGTTGATCCGTGTATGCTATGCCATTGTTCTTGCCATGTCTAGCTTGTATTTTGTGCCTTCTTTATGGCTGTATGCTTTCCTTGCCATGACTTGCTCCGTGGTGAGTGCATCGAGCTCGTTTACATGCCTTCGTGAGTTATATTTCAGCATGTCTCAGTTTTCACCAAGTCTGAAAATTGATTGTGTTTGAGCTATGTTCGTGTGCCCGTTAATATACTTTGTGAACCCTTTTGACCCCAGGTCACTTTGGGTCTTTTGTTAAGCTTGTTGAGTAGCTCCATGCCATGTTCTTACTTGTCATGTTCAGGTCATGTATCATGTTGTTTTGCTGCTCCGAAGAGAGCATCGTGGTCTGAAATTTCAGACTAGTGTTAATTTCACTAAGTCTGGAATCTTTTGTGCATTTGCGTTTTTGCCATGCTTGTTTGAACCTCTTAATGGATGAATTGGCCGTGGCTCAGTGCTAGTCTTTTGTTAAGCATCTTGTGTGGATGAATTGGCCGTGGCTCAGTGCTAGTCTTTTGTTAAGCATCTTGTGTGCATCCCTGCCATGTATTTTGTTGTCATGTTTGGTGGCTGTAGCATGTTTGTTGCATTGCGTTTAGATGCCTACTTGCTGTAAATTGCAGACCGGTGTCATATCTTAAAACGCTTGCCATTTCCAAACCGTAACTCCGATTCCAATGATCTTTATATCGTTTTCAAGCGATTTCATCCCCTCTATCCAGTGGCACCCTTGGAATTCCAAGTTGAGGCCAGGTCCATGCATTTTCTGTCATATCTTGCATTTTGCATCCCGCATCGCATTCCATATAGCATATCATCATTTCATCATATTGCTTGGTCTTGCACGTGGTTGATTGTATCCTTGTTGCTTGTTTGTCTTGTTGGGTAGAGCCGGGAGACGAGTTCGCTACCGAGGAGCCCGTTGAGTTTGCTTGTGAGGATCCAGTCAACTCTGACAATTGTGCAGGCAAGATGATCATACCCTCGAAATCACTACTATCTTTGCTATGCTAGTTTGCTCGCTCTTGCTATGCCAATGCTACGATGCCTACCTTTTTCTTGTCGGCCTCCTAATTGCCATGTCAACCTTTAACCCACCTTGTCCTAGCAAACCGTTGATTGGCTATGTTACCGCTTTGCTCAGCCCCTCTTATAGTGTTGCTAGTTGCAGGTGAAGTTTGGAGGCGTTCCTTGTTGGAACATCATTTATTTTTCTTGTTGGGGATATCATTATATTGCTATGTTATCTTAATGCATCTATATACTTGGTGAAGGATGGAAAGCTCGGCCTCTCGCCTAGTGTTTTGTTCCACTCTTGCCGCCCTAGTTTCCGTCATATCGGTGTTATGTTCCCGGATTTTGCGTTCCTTACGCGGTTGGGTTATAATGGGAACCCCTTGATATTTCGCCTTGATTAAAGCTTTTCCAGCAATGCCCAACCTTGGTTTTACCATTTGCCACCTACCCTTTTCTTTCCCTTGGGTTCTGCAGACTCAAGGGTCATCTTATTTTAACCCCCCCCCGGGCCAGTGCTCCTCTGAGTGTTGGTCCCACTGAGCAATGTCCGAGGCTACCAGGGGCAACTCTGGGCTGGCTTACCCGATGTCTGGCTCATCTGAGTGTGCCCTGAGAAAGAGATATGTGCAGCTCCTATCGGGATTTGTCGGCACATTCGGGCGGTGTTGCTGGTCTTGTTTTAACCTGTCGAATTGTCTTGTTGTACCGGGTTGCCGAGTCTGATCGGTGTGTCTCGGGTGGAGGTCTATTCCTTCGTTGACCGTGAGAGCTTGTCATGGGCTAAGTTGGGACTCCCCTGCAGGGATCGAACTTTCGAAAGCCGTGCCCGCGGTTATGGGCAGATGGGAATTTGTTAATGTCCGGTTGTAGATAACTTAAACCTTAATTAATTAAAATAAATCAACTGTGTGTGTTACCGTGATGGCCTCTTCTCGGCGGAGTCCGGGAAGTGGACACGGTGTTGGAGTAATGCTTGCGCAGGTTGCTCTTCTAGATTCTCGCTCGCGTTTTGCCTCCTCTTCTCGCTCTCTTTTGCGGATAAGTTAGCCACCACATATGCTAGTCGCTTGCTGCAGCTCCACATATATTTGCCTCATCCATTCCTATAAGATTAAATAGTTTTGATCGCGAGGGTGCGAGATTGCTGAGTCCCTGTGGCTCACATATATTATAACTCCAGATGCAGGTCCAGGTGATTCCGCTCCAGGTGACGAGTACGAGCTCAAGTGGGAGTTCGACGAGGACTCTCAGCGTTATTATGTTTCCTTTCCCGATGATCAGTAGTGGTGCCTAGTTGGGGTTTGATTCAGGGCCTTGTCGCATGTTGGGTTTTCTTTTCTATTTTGGCGCCGTAGTCGGGCCATGAGTGTTTGTTTGATGGATGTTATTTATGTACTCTGATGTGACGTGGCGAGTGTAAGCCGACTATGTATCTCCCCCTTTTATTATGTATTACATGGGATGTTGTAATGATTGCCTGACTTGCGACATTGCTTTCAATGCGGTTATGTCTCTAAGTCGTGCCTCGACACGTGGGAGCTATAGCCGCATCGAGGGCGTTACATTAGTGATGTGAATGCCGGCGTGAATGAGATGGGTCTACTGGAGACGTTCCTCACTCGGCGGATCCAACCGCTGCAGGCCAGGGTCCACCCGATGTGGATGTATGAAGGGTCAAATGATCCCACTCGGGTGCACCCGGAAGACCTCACCGAGAAGGATGTCGGGGCCAAGATCCAAGCAATCACTTGTGCTCGGGACAACCCAAGGGGGGCGAGGAGGGGACCCGCATGCTCATAAGAGGGACCAAGGTGATGGTGATGCGGCAGGTGCCGCCACTTCCAAAGGTATTTTCACATCGGCTGGTTATTGATGTCCAAAACATATCTGATTGAGTTCTATTAGCTTCTCTGACTCACATGCTTCTGCAGCTCCACCCAAGGTCATCCAGCTAGATGACGATGAGCGGGCTGTTCCGTCTAACCCAGAGGTCAACCAGGAGGCGCCCGATGCTGACGTGGCCATGCAGGAGGCCTCTCCTCACCAAGTGGAGCGTGCGTCGCCGGCCAAGACTACCGTGAAGGCCACGGGACCGAGTCCTTTGGCACAGAGCAGTTCAGTGCCCATGACTGCAGTGATCCCAACACCAAGGCCCACACCAACGCCTTCGTCGACCTCCGCCACCGCTTTCCCCCTGTACCGTGTCCCTGAAGATCAAGTGGGGGCGAGCAAGGAGGCTCTGATCCAGGTGGGGTTGGTGTGCAACCGACTGAAGGATGCCTACGATGCCAGTGAGTCATTGCAGACCAACGTCCGAGTAAGTACCATTGTGGGTAAGATTTTTAGTTGAAGTTTCTTCTTTTCTTTATCTGTGGTAGGGTTTTGTCAGTGGGTTTGCGCAGGGCACACCCACTAGGTGTGTGACGATGTTCCAGTGGAGGCGCGCTGAGTGCACCCACTGGGTGTAGTCCCCGAGGCTCCTGTTAACTGGAAACAGTCAGCATGAGTCTTAGAACTTAATGCTTTTTGATGTTGTCGCTTTCACTTGGAGCATTTTTGAGTGTTTGCGATCCAGTGGGGGCATGCCGAGTGTACCCACTACGTGTAGTCCCTGAGGCTACCGCTGACTAGAGGCAGTCTGTGACGCCCCCGATTTGACCATACACTACTCATACACACAAATGTGTACGATCAAGATCAAGGACTCACGGGGAGATATCACAACACAACTCTAGTCACAAATTAAAATAACACAAGCTTTATATTACAAGCCAGGGGCCTCGAGGGATCGAATACATAAGCTTGAAAACACAAGAGTCAGCGGAAGCAACAATATCTGAGTACATGCATAAGTTAGACAAGTGTGCCTTAAGAAGGCTAGCACAAAAGCAACAACGGTCGAAAAGGCAAGGCCTCCTGCCTGGGAGCCTCCTAACTACTCCTAGTCGTCTGCGGTCTTCACGTAGTAGTAGGCATCCTCTGGATAGTAGTAGTCATCAGTGGCGTTGTCTGGCTCCTGGGATCCGTCATCTAGTCACAACAATTGGGTATGGGGGAAAAAGAGGTAGCAAAGCAACCGTGAGTACTCATCCAAAGTACCCGCAAGACTTACATCAGATCTAAACTAAGTATGCATCTGTATCAAGGAAATGGGTTGTATCTGTGGACTAGACTGCAGAATGCCAGAAGGGAAGGGGAAGGCCTAGCCTATCGAAGACTAGCATCTTCTGGAAACCACCATCTTGCAGCAATGAGAGGGAGTAGAGTAGCATAAAGTAAAGTAGCAGTAGTGTTATCAACCTCGGCTAGAGATCCTTTCTCGACTCCCTGCGAGAAAGCAATCCCAGAGCCATACTATCCAGTTATCATCACAATTCAATTCTCATCACCATCCGTTTCTCATCATGAGTATCTAGTTCTAGTTGTATCGATCGGGATACAACTCCAAGTGTCCGTTACCATAGGACAGGCTATCGATAGATGTTTTCTTCCCTACAGGGGTGCACCAACTTACCCACCACGCTCGATTAACTCCGGCTGGACACACTTTTCTGGGTCATGCCCGGCCTCGGCCAAACAATACGCCACAACCCGACCTAGGCTTAATAGAGAGGCCAGCACGCCGGACTAAACCTATGCCCCCAGGGGTCATGGGCCATCTCCCCGGGAACTCCTGCACGTTGCGTACGCGATCGGTGAGTAGACCTAGCTACCTCCTTCAACAAGGCAGGAGCTTACGCAGTCCAACCCAGCGCGCGCCGCTCAGTCATTGACGTCCATTAAGCTTCGGCTGATGTATATGATGCAGAACGCCCATACTATGCCCACGTGATGGTTAGTGCTATCAGGCCAGAGGCCCCTCGGATCAAATATCCAAATCGTAGTGGATTAGGAACGCGCGGTAACGAGCAGAGACTCACGATCGATGTGACCCCGTCGCCCCATCTCGAGTACTTGCAGCAAGGGCTAAGAATGCCCGGCCACGCCTCGTAAGTATCTCGCGGGCACCGTCCAGGTCAACCCGACTCCACATCACTCGCTATTAAGCTCGCGCGGGTACCCCTCAGGGTCGACCCGTCTTCAGTAGCATGGTTCAGTGTAAAATCATAGTAACTGTGTGTCTAACACCAAAGGGAAAACCCAAGGAATCACCCCCGGTGAATTCCACTCGATGTTGTTATCAAGGTGAACGTAAGAGGATCCACCCTCGAGGTTCACGTTTGATGGGTTGCACGACAGAGCCGTAACGGAAGTGGTTAAGGAGGAAATCACCCTCGATGACCTCGACCGTATAGCTACACTACGGAGATCCTATCAGGAGTGATGTAAGAGGTTCCACCCTCGGCACTCGATGGTAACTCTGCAGAGTCGTACAACTAGGGGGGGATGTGCGGTGTCGGGGCCTGGACGTCGATCACGTTGATCGAGTCATCGAACATAAAGCGGGGCAACTGGGACAAGGTGGGGTTCACTGATGGATCACTAACCAACCTATACTAAGCAGTTTAGGACAAGCAGGTAAGGTATGAAAGCAGGTAACAACAACAGGGTATGCATCAGAGTAGGATCATACAGAAAGCATTAGCAGTTCTAATGCAACCATGAGAGGGAAAGAAATGGGCGATATCGGAATGCTCAAGGGGGGGTTTGCTTGCCTGGTTGCTCTGGCAAGGAGGGGGGTCGTCGTCGACGTAGTCGATCACAGGGGCATCAACAGCGGTCTCGGGGTCTACCTGAGAGAAGAGGGGGAAGAAACAGTAAATGCAGTGCAAACAATATGCATAAATAGACAATAAGCGGTGCTACAGGTGTTCTAACGCGGCACTAGGCGATACAGACGAAGGGGGAAACATTCGGGAAAGTTTTCCCGGTTCCGGACGTCTGTCAGATAGATGACCTGGAGGGGAAAAGTTCAACGTTCGTTATGCTAGGGACGTGTGATAGACGAACGGAGGGCGTATACGGATTCGTCTCGTCGTTCTGAGCAACTTTCATGTACAAAGTTTTTCCATCCGAGTTACGGTTTATTTTATATTAATTTTAAAAGATTTAAAACATTTTTAGGATTTATTTAATTATTTTAAACCAACATTATCCAAAATAGTGCTTGCTGACGTCAGCATGACGTCAGCATGACATCAGTAGTCAACGTTGACCGTTGACCTGGTCAACCTGACGTGTGGGCCCCGTGGGACCCACCTGTCATTCTCTGTTTAGGTTAGTCAGGGTTAGGTTAATTAATTATTGTTTAATTAAACTAACAAGTTAATTAGATTAATTAATTACGATTAATTAATTAATTAATTAATTATTTTAATTATTATTTAGTCATTTATTTATTTACTCTTTTTTTAGAGAAAGAATGTTCCAGGGGCTGGGCCCCACATGTCATAGGGCCTAGGGGCCAAACGGGCAACGGACGAAACAGGTGCGGGCGCCCGCCCGCATGGCCACGGGCGCTGGAGCGCACCGACGGCCACGGCAGGGCTCGCCGGCCTGCCATTTCCGGCGACGGAAACTGGTGCGGCGGGGCGCGTTGGGTAGCAGGCGGGGAGGTTGTTGCGGTGCGATCAAAAACGGCGTGAGGGAAAGCAGTGGGCGGCGCAGCCATCGGTGGGCTCGGGCAGGAGCGGACAAAGGCGCGGGTGGCGGCGGGCGCGCACCTGGGCACGTCCAGGGAGCGGTGTGCGCGACCGGGGTGCGTCCGGGGCGCGAGTATGGCCACCGGGCGCGTGTGGGGAGGTGACCGCAAGAGGTGGCCGGAGCGGGGGAGAGGGTGCGGGAGGCGACCTACGGCGACCGGATCACAGGGGAACGGAGCGAAGACGGACGAGGCCTCATCGGGGCCTGTAGTTGTGCAAAAGTCGGCTCGGGGAGGGGCCGGGGATGCGTTTCCAGCGACGACGACGTTGGTCGGTGACGGCGAGGCAGAGGTCTCAGGTGGGCGTTGCGCGACGAAGAAGAAGGGGCGAGGAGGCGACTGGGATGGGCGCCAGCGTCGAGGGACGCGGGATCGGGCATCGATGGTGCGGACGAGGCGGCGGGGCGACGTCAGGGCAAGTGGTGCCGGGGAGGTCGGGGGCGGCAACGGCGACGAGGCCCTCGAGCGGCGGTGCCACGGCGAGGGCGACGGAAGGTGTTGGGGCCGAGCCCCAGTTCATATCGGGGGGGGCGTGACAGTGAGCGAGAGAGCTGGGGGGGGTCGCGTGCGGGGCTCTCCCCTGGCGGCGCTGGAGGGAGAGGGTGGAGATCGTGGGGGAGTGGGGGGTTGCATCTAGGGTTCGGTTGGGGGGAGTTGGGGTTATAGGCCAGGGGGGTGTGGGAGTGGGCCGGCCTGCTTGGAGGGGGCAGTTGGACCGAGGCCCAGTGAGGAAGGGGGGTATTCTTTTTGCTTTTAACTTTCGGTTTTCCATTTTCTCTTTTTCTTTTGCATTTTCTTTTTGTACCAATTGAGTTTTGTTTTGAACAAAACTTGGCACATAAATCTAACACAATATATTGAGATGGAACAAAAAGTATGGGGTCAAAAGGAGTTGTCTAACCATTTTTAGAAATTGAAAAGGCCAAATAATTTGCTGCTGGATCAAAAATTAATTCCCAGGGGCATTTTGGGAATTCAGAAGAGGTTGGTTTCAACAGGAGAAATAACCAGAGATTATTTTCCACAGTTTGAACATTTTAGCTTTCATGTTTGAAAACTTTGAGTTTTGGACTTTAATTTGAATTTGAATTTGGATTGCGATTTGGATCAACCGAGGATTAGCAACAGTAAGAGTGGTGGTGTGGCACTATTTAACTTGGGATTACTGTAGCTTAATTATCCGGGCATCACAATTCTCCTCCACTACAAGAAATCTCGTCCCGAGATTTAAGGGGTGTAGTAGGGGGAAAGACTCGAAAAGGACGGGGCTCAACACAAGATAGGTACCTGGGGGCTATCTCGCGACGTGGCATAGAGGCATCTCTCGAGTTGAAATTTAAGAAGGCCATCAAGAGCAAGGTAAGGAGGAGCAATAAGAAGCTTCAAGTGGATGGACAATCATTCGATGTCTGAAACAGAGTATGAAAGGGGTTCAGTGCATCGAAAATAAGTATTGCATCTAATAGCAGAAAATATCCCAAGAAGGTGGCTCGTGAATTACATACGAAGCCAAGCGTGAGGAACAATTTTGGAAGACAGAGATGCGCAGGAGAGTCAGGTTTCGATCCTGTGGAACTGTGGATTATGGGCCCACCATGTGGGTTAAAGGTAGGAAGGGCGCTAACATATGCACGGTCATGATAGCAAGGTAGGACAGAGGATAGCCTGTTAGTTATGTTGGCAAGAACGTTGGTACCAAGGGCGAGGGACGAAGAGAACCATTTTCCTGCTCGTTAAGACGAGGCGGACCAATAGGCAAAGTTCTCATCCATCGGCGGCTACCAGAATGTCGTCAACAATAGTAACAGGGTCTTACTGACAGAGTGATACAAAGAGGTGTTTACATAAGCAGGGAAATATTACTGCTTATATAATTTAAATCACAATAAAGTTTAAACAAACCAATGGAAAGGAAAATGTGTTTAAACACATATTTCAGGGGTATATCCTTCCCAAGGACAAACAGAACATGATATACATGATAGGACAGCAAGTTCAAAAGCATTTAGATAATGGGGCGAGGGAAGAATCATGATATTACCCATACAACGGTGTTTGGATAATTGATAAAGAAGATTTAGTATCGTGCTTTAAATGTTCTTATTGGAGATTGGATTACCACAGACATGCTTCGAGATAGCATTGACATGGTTTCAAGCAAAGGTCAAACTTTGGATACACCAAGTATCCATTGGAAACAACTTAGAAAATAAGTCATACAATTCTAGCAGGGAAAAGATGAGGGTGTGGCTGACGGGCTCAGCAGCAATCCATCGACATGCCAAAAAGGATGTATTTCCAAAATCATATGAACAAGTTTGTGCTGGGGGAAGACAAGAAAGTTGTTGGTGCTGACGCAAACCATCGAGAGGCAAGGATGGTATTTCTCATCATGAATTCGATTGATATCCTAGAAAAGCTCAGAATGTTGATGATGATCATGACACATTTGTCGAGAGGTTTCATGAAGATGTAATTGATCGGCGATGACATCAATTCAAAGAAATGATGAAGCGAAACGTTATGGGGACCACGGGTACGACACAAACTCGGAATCAAGCTTGTTGTTCAAGGTGAAATGATATGACGAGGAAGATCGACATAAGCTTAACTCATCATCAAAAATTGTGCTCCGAGAAGGACCAGGTAGCATGGTTAAAATTTAGCATGATAATGATATAGCCGATCTGGCTGGGAATGATGTGATGGAGTATCATTCCAATGAGAATTCACAAGAGTGGTGCAATGACACAATATCCTCGAGAGAACAGGGGGCAATACTCGAGGTAGATCAACATAGATGTTGGACAGATGAAATGATCTGCAGAAGACAAGTATTTTAACTTGTCCGGGAAATGGAATCAAGAAGAAATATGGTCGGAACCATGATTGCAAGGAACCAATTTACACATGCAAGATGAGCTTGTACCAAGGGAACCTTAATTGTATGAGAAGCTTCCATGATAAGATCTACATCGTGTCTATGGGCATGAACACAAAGTTCAAGGTCGACTCCCACTTCTTCAATGCATAAACTCTCAATTACTTCTCGCATTTGACGAAGTTGTAGTGTAGAAATTTTTATCTGGCGTAACACTAGTAGAGTATGACCCATAGAAATTTCCGGGTTCACACAAATTAGGGAAATCATTAGTTCAACCCCTTGGGGCATCTTAGGAACATATACTACAAGTTTCAGGAGTAATTAACACAAGCTCGAAAGCAGAGCATGTTTGACAAAAGGACATGATACAATTTACCAAAGGCATTATGTATCCGAGGAAAAGCGCATAAAATTTTGAACATGAAGGGAACTGCTGGATAATAATCCAACAAACGATTCAACGGTCTTCAATGGATCTGATTTGAGTATCAGTATTCAATCAGAAGAAGAAAATAATGCAAAGGCATTGGATTATAGAAACAACTAGATAATTCGATGCTTAATGCAAAGAAATTATGATTTCCAAATTAGAAGATCAGAAGCAGACACTCTGATCAAAAGACAAGTAAGTTGAATAGATATAGATCGACAATCAATTAAGGTTTGGTTTGCCGAGAACCAGCTCATGTCCAGAATGACTTATGAGCAGGAAGGTCAAATTTCAGGGTTCGGCTGATGATTGCGAGCAATCGCAACATAATGAATCAATAGGCTCAGGATGACAATGACAAAGGATGTTTAATGAATATTTCCATACATATGGATTTAACCATAATGCAGGCAGACAAAACTTTCGGGAGCACTAGGCTTTAGTGGATCTTCGGGAGATCGAATTGCACTCGAAGAATTTTGTGAGACATATGATCAACTAGGAATGAACAAATCCTCGATAAGTGTGAGGAATTATTCGTAGGGGGGTATTCAGGCGGAAAAGAAGCTGCAAGGCAGCAGGCACAAAGGATTCTCGGAAATTCCGAAGTATTTCAAGGTATCTTGTAATAACAAGAACAATTGGAAAAGAAGGTATGGACAACAAGTGTATGCAGCTGTCCATAGGGATTTATTGGTGATATGAAATTGCAACGGCGAAGGGCACAAGGGTTTCGGGGAAACATCGGAGAGTATCTTCGAAATCTTCTGGTGCAGCAAGCGATCATCTGGACTGAAGGGGCTCTCCGGGAGAAAGTATTTTTGAGAACCTAAAGTTAGATTTTTAGCAAAATTATTTAACCCGAATAGAAGAGAGATCAGACTCCCAGAGTATAGACGAGGAATAAAAGATCCTAATACCACCCAATGACGACGTGGGCCCGTAAGCCACACAACCAAGTTAGTAAAATAGTTTTGGATGACTAGACTCAACTTCGGCCAAGGAGTTGGAAAGGGGGCTTCCTACAGGCAGTCGGCTCTGATACCAACTTGTGACGCCCCCGATTTGACCGTACACTAATCATACACGCAAATGTGTACGATCAAGATCAAGGACTCACGGGAAGATATCACAACACAACCCTAGTCACAAATTAAAATAACACAAGCTTTATATTACAAGCCAGGGGCCTCGAGGGCTCGAATACATTAGCTTGAAAACACAAGAGTCGGCAGAAGCAACAATATCTGAGTATAGACATAAGTTAGACAAGTGTGCCTTAAGAAGGCTAGCACAAAAGCAACAACGATCGAAAAGGCAAGGCCTCCTGCCTGGGAGCCTCCTAACTACTCCTAGTCGTCTGCGGTCTTCACATAGTAGTAGGCATCCTCTGGATAGTAGTAGTCATCAGTGGCGTCGTCTGGCTCCTGGGATCCGTCATCTGGTCGCAACAATCAGGTATGGGGGAAAATGAGGTAGCAAAGCAACCGTGAGTACTCATCCAAAGTACTCGCAAGACTTACATCATATCTAAACTAAGTATGCATCTGTATCAAGGAAATGGGTTGTATCTGTGGACTAGACTGCAGAATGCCAGAAGGGAAGGGGAAGGCCTAGCCTATCGAAGACTAGCATCTTCTGGAAACCACCATCTTGCAGCAACAGGAGGGAGTAGAGTAGCATAAAGTAAAGTAGCAGTAGTGTTATCAACCTCGGCCAGAGATCCTTTCTCGACTCCCTACGAGAAAGCAATCTCAGATCCATACTATCCAGCTATCATCACAATTCAATTCTCATCACCATCCGTTTCTCATCATGAGTATCCAGTTCTAGTTGTATCGATCAGGATACAACTCCAAGTGTTCGTTACCATAGGACAGGCTATCGATAGATGTTTTCTTCCCTGCAGGGGTGCACCAACTTACCCACCACGCTCGATTAACTCCGGCCGGACACACTTTTCTGGGTCATGCCCGGCCTCGACCAAACAATACGCCGCAACCCGACCTAGGCTTAATAGAGAGGCCAGCACGCCGGACTAAACCTATGTGAAAGGACAAGTGCTCCCTGGGTGGTTTTGGTAATTAATGTCAACATATCTATTGTTGGACTAACACTTTTACCTAGTATGTTTCAGATAAGTTCAACAATGGAGTGGCATGGACTAGAGGATGTGGTACCCCTTCAAGATGCTAAGGACAAAGGATTGGCTCAAGCTTCAAGATCAAGACTCTACATTTTCTATTTTAGTGATCCAAGATCACATTGAGTCTATAGGAAAAGCCAATACTATCAAGAGGGGATGAGGTGTTGCTTAATGGCTTGCTTGCTCAAAGTGCTTAATGATATGCTCCAAAACCCTCAACTACCTTCCCATATCCACATATGACCTCAACCAAAATTCAAACTCGGCCCCACTGATTCTATCTATCCGGCGCCACAGAGTTCCAGATGTCATAGCCACTGCCACAAACCCTAGCAAATCGGTTTCACCGATAGGGATCTCGGTCTCACCGAGATGGGATTGTAATCTCTCTGTGTATGTCCATTACCAAAATCGGTCTCATCGAGTTTGAGCAATCGGTACTACCGAGATTACAATGCAAACCCTCTGGTTAGCTTATTACCAAAATCGGTCCCACCGAGTTTGTGTAATCGGTCTCACCGAGTTTGCCTGACCAACTCTCTGGTTAGCTTATTACCAAAATCGGTCCCACCGAGTTTGTGTAATCGGTCACACCGAGATTACGTTATGCCCTAACCCTAACCATATCGGTCCTACCGAGTTGCATCTCAGTCCCACCGAAAATCCTAACGGTCACTAGGTTTGCTGAATCGGTCCGACTGAGTTTAACCATTCGGTCCCACCGAGTTTGGCAAATTGTGTGTAACGGTTAGATTTTGTGTGGAGGCTACATATACCCCTCCACCCACTCTTCATTCGATAGGAGAGCCATCAGAACATACCTACACTTCCAATACACATTTTTTGAGAGAGAACCACCTACACTTGTGTTGAGGTCAAGATATTCCATTCCAACCATATGAATCTTGATCTCTAGCCTTCCCCAAGTTGCTTTCCACTCAAATCTTCTTTCCACCAAATCCAAATCCTAGTGAGAGAGAGTTGAGTGTTGGGGAGACTATCATTTGAAGCACAGAGCAAGGAGTTCATCATCAACACACCATTTGTTACTTCTTGGAGAGTGGTGTCTCCTAGATTGGCTAGGTGTCACTTGGGAGCCTCCGACAAGATTGTGGAGTTGAACCAAGGAGTTTGTAAGGGCAAGGAGATCGCCTACTTCGTGAAGATCTACCGCTAGTGAGGCAAGTCCTTCGTGGGCGACGGCCGTGATGGAATAGACAAGGTTGCTTCTTCGTGGACCCTTCGTGGGTGGAGCCCTCCGTGGACTCGCGCAACTTACCCTCCGTGGGTTGAAGTCTCCATCAACGTGGATGTACGATAGCACCACCTATCGGAACCACGACAAAAACATCCTGTCTCCAATTGCGTTTGAATACTCCAAACCCTTCTCTTTACATTCTTGCAAGTTGCATGCTTTACTTTCCGCTGCTCATATACTCATTGCATGCTTGCTTGATATGTATTGTTTGTTAAACTTGTGCTTAAACTCCACTTAAACTTAAGAATATTAAAAACTGCAACTTTTGGCACTTAGTGTCTAATCACCCCCCCTCTAGACACCTTTTTCTCGATCCTTTCACTATGCCCAGGGGTCATGGGCCATCTCCCCGGGAACTCCTGCACGTTGCGTACGCGGCCGTTGAGCAGACCTAGCTACCTCCTTCAACAAGGCAGGAGCTTATGCAGTCCAACCCGGCGCGCGCCGCTCAGTCGCTGACGTCCATTAAGCTTCGGCTGATGTATACGTCGCAGAACGCCCATACTATGCCCACGTGATGGTTAGTGTTATGGCCAGAGGCCCCTCAGATCAAATATCCAAATCGTAGTGGATTAGGAACGCGCGTGCGGTAACGAGCAGAGACTCACGATCGATGTGACCCCGTCACCCCGTCTCGAGTACTTGCATCAAGGGCTAAGAATGCCCGGCCACGCCTCGTAAGTATCTCGTGGGCACCTTCCAGGTCAACCCGAGTCCACATCACTCGCTATTAAGCTCGCGCGGGTACCCCTCAGGGTTGACCCGTCTTCAGTAGCATGGCTTCAGTGTAAAATCATAGTAACTGTGTGTCTAACCCAAAGGGGAAAACCCGAGGAATCACCCCCGGTGAATTCCACTCGATGTTGTTATCAAGGTGAACGTAAGAGGATCCACCCTCGAGGTTCACGTTTGATGGGTTGCACGACAGAGCCGTAATGGAAGTGGTTAAGGAGGAAATCACCCTCGATGACCTCGACCGTATAGCTACACTACGGAGATCCTATCAGGAGTGATGTAAGAGGTTCCACCCTCGGCACTCGATGGTAACTCTACAGAGTCATACAACTAGGGGGGATGTGCGGTGTCGGGGCCTGGACGTCGATCACGTTGATCGAGTCATCGAACATAAAGCAGGGCAACTGGGACAAGGTGGGGGTCACTGATGGATCACTAACCAACCTATACTAAGCAGTTTAGGACAAGCAGGTAAGGTATGAAAGCAGGTAACAACAACATGCTATGCATCAAAGTAGGATCATACAGAAAGCAGTAGCAGTTCTAATGCAAGCATCAGAGGGAAAGAAATGGGGATATCGGAATGCTCAAGGGGGGGTTTGCTTGCCTGGTTGCTCTGGCAAGGAGGGGGGTCGTCGTCGACGTAGTCGATCACAGGGGCATCAACAACGAGGTCTACCGGAGAGAAGAGGGGGAAGAAACAGTAAATGCAGAGCAAACAATATGCATAACAAGACAATAAGCGGTGCTACAGGTGTTCTAACGCGGCACTAGGCGATACAGATGAAGGGGAAACATCCGGGAAAGTTTTCATGGTTCCGGACGTCTGTCAGACAGATGAACCGGAGGGGAAAAGTTCAACGTTCGTTATGCTAGGGACGTGTGATAGACGAACGGAGGGCGTATTCGGATTCGTCTCGTCGTTCTGAGCAACTTTCATGTACAAAGTTTTTCCATCCGAGTTACGGTTTATTTTGTATTAATTTTAAAAGATTTAAAACATTTTTAGGATTTATTTAATTATTACATTATCCAGAATAGTGCTTGCTGATGTCAGCATGATGTCAGCAGCCAACGTTGACCGTTGACCTGGTCAACCTGACATGTGGGCCCCGTGGGACCCACCTGTCATTCTCTGTTTAGGTTAGTCAGGGTTAGGTTAATTAATTATTGTTTAATTAAACTAATAGGTTAATTAGATTAGTTAATTAGGATTAATTAACTTAATTAATTCATTAATTAATTAATCAACTAATTAATTATTTTAATTATTATTTATTCGTTTACTCTTTTTTTAAAGAAAAAATGTTCCAGGGGTTGGGCCCCACATGTCATAGGGCCTAGGGGCCAAACGGGCAACGGGCGAAACAGGTGCGGGCGCCCGCCCGCATGGCCATGAGCGTCCGGGCGCTGGAGCGCACCGACGGCCACGGCAGGGCTCGCCGGCCCGCCCTTTCCGGTTGACGGAAACTGGTGCGGCGGGGCACGTTGGATAGCAGGCGGGGAGGCGGTTGCGGTGCGATCGAAAACAGCATGAGGGAAAGCAGCGGGCGGCGCAGCCATCGGTGGGCTCGGGCGGGAGCGGACAGAGGCGCGGGTGGCGGCGGGCGCGCACCTGGGCACGTCTAGGGAGCAGTGTGCGCGGCCGGGGTCGGTCCGGGGCGCGAGTATGGCCACCGGGCGCGTGCGGGGCGGTGACCGCAAGAGGTGGCCGGAGCGGGGGAGAGGGTGCGGGAGGCGACCTACGGCGACCGGATGACAGGGGAACAGAGCGAAGACGGACGAGGCCTCACCGGGGCCTGTAGTTGTGCAAAAGTCGACTCGGGGAGGGGCTGGGGATGCGTTTCCGGCGACGACGACGTTGGTCGGTGACGGCGAGGCAGAGGTCTCAGGCGGGCGTCGCGCGACGAAGAAGAAGGGGCGAGGAGGCGACTGGGATGGGCGCCAGCGTCGAGGGGCGCGGGATCGGGCGTCGATGGTGCGGACGAGGCGGCGGGGCGACGTCAGGGCAAGTGGTGCCGGGGCGGTCGGGGGCGGCAACGGCGACGAGGCCCTCGAGCGGCGGCGCCACGGCGAGGGCGACAGAAGGTGTCGGGGCCGAGCCCCAGTTCAGATCTTGCATCTAGGGTTCGGTTGGGGGGAGTTGGGGTTATAGGCCAGGGGGTCTGGGAGTGGGCCGGCCTGCTTGGAGGGGGCAGTTGGATCGAGGCCCAGTGAGGAAGGGGGGTATTCTTTTTTGCTTTTAACTTTCTGTTTTCCATTTTCTCGTTTTCTTTTGCATTTTCTTTTTGTACCAATTGAGTTTTGTTTTGAACAAAACTTAGCACATAAATCTAACACAATATATTGAGATGGAACAAAAAGTATGGGGTCAGAAGGATTTGTCTAACCATTTTTAGAAATTGAAAAGGCCAAATAATTTGCTGCTGGATCAAAAATTAATTCCCAGGGGCATTTTGGGAATTCAGAAGAGGTTGGTTTCAACAGGAGAAATAACCAGAGATTATTTTCCACAGTTTGAACATTTTAGCTTTCATGTTCGAAAACTTTGAGTTTTGGACTTTAATTTGAATTTGAATTTGGATTGCGATTTGGATCAACCGAGGATTAGCAACAGTAAGAGTGGTGACGTGGCACTATTTAACTTGGGATTACTGTAGCTTAATTATCCGAGCGTCACAAAGTCGGTGATAGTCTTAGAACTGTGTCTCCTTTGCCTTGGGGCTATTTGTCATTTTTTAGCTCAACACGAGTCACTTTCTAGTGGGGGCACGCTGAGTGCACCCATTGGGTGCAGTCCCCAAGACTGCTGCCGATCGTGGGCAGTCGGCAACGGTCTTTAGAACTATCGCGTGGCACTCGGGGTGCTCGGCAACACTCGTATTCTGGTGAGACAATAGATAGGATCTTCTTCATTGCTGACTTGGAAGTCAGCCGAATGAAAGTAGATCAGGGTGGGGTTGTCCTCAATCTTCTTCATTGCTGACTCGGAAGTCATTCGAATGAAGTAGATTAGGGTGTTGTTATCCTCAATCTTCTTCATACCCAACTCGATGGTCAGCCAAATGAAGTAGATCAGGGCGTTGTTGTCATCAATCTTTTTCATAGCTAACTCAGTGGTCGGCCGAGTGAAGTAGATAACGGTGTGGTTGTCCTCAATCTTCTTCATATATGACTCAGTGGTCAATCGACTGATAGTAGATCAGAACTTCGGTTTTACCTCCACGCTTTCCAACTAACTGTCTTTTGTATAACACAGAGGGCCTGTGAGCTAGGATCCCACTATGCTGCTCTGGAGAAGGAGGTGATATCCCTCCAGGTGGACTTCGACGCGAAGAAGCACAAGAGCGGCCGACTGGAGAAGGAGAAGAAGGCCCTGTGAGGTAGGACATTTCTTTCGGTTGGTTGTTGCACATTGTTTCCCCCCTTTGATCCGAGTCATTCCGCTCCAACAGATGTTCGTAGCGAGAACACCCAACTCGTAAAGAGGCCTGGGACTTCTATTTCTTTAGAAACCATGAAGCGGGCCTTGGAGAACAAACACAAGGAGTTGGCGCTGGCCTAGAAGGAAGCCAAAACCAAGACCAAGCTTGCTGACGAGAAGCTGGCGTCAGTCGGCAAGCTGGAGGAGGAAATCAAGAACCTCAAAGTTGTTGTTGCTGCCAAAGGCGAGTCTTCTGAATGGGAGAAGAACTACAAGGATCAAGCCAACTCCTTTGAGCAGGAGAAGTAGACTCTGGAGGAGAAGGTCACGCAACTCCTTGAAAAGAAGAATGCCATGGAGCAAAACATTGATGACTTCTGCACTGAAATGAATGGGAAGCTCGCTGGTAAGTTTGTCACCCAGATGCGGTCCATTCGCTTTCGGTTCCACTCGGTGGTACTGATTTTTGATGTTGTTTCCTTGTGACAGAGTGTTGCGTCAATGAGGAGCTGGAGACGGAGAGCATATAGCGAGAGCTGAACCCTACCAGGAAGATTGTCAACGACAAGGCTTCCCTCGCCGTCCTTCGACTCAACGAGCACCTCGGCAATGCTTTGGGCTATATCATACGCCTACGTGGCGCCTTAGGGAGAATTGACAAGGAACTGCAGCCCGATGAGTTCGTTCAGATGGACTTGGAGTCCATGATGACTCAGTTGAATGAAATCCCAACCCTAGTGCAGGCATGGAAGAAGTCGGCAGTCTGGAGCGGTGCAGACGTGGCTTTGTCACTCGTCTGCGTCCATTGCATGGATGTGGACGAGGAGAAGTTGAAGAACCTCCGAGTGGTCAACGAGAAGAAGCTCAAGTTCGAGGACTTCATGGAGACATTTGATGAGGCCGCCACGCGCATCGCAGATGGATCGACTTGGAGACCTTCATTGAGCCAGCCATCCCTTAGCCTGATGCCTGAAAAACTTGATTAAAATTTGCCCCGGAATGTCGGGTGGTTGATGTAACCATATACTTTGGCGAGCCTTGGGTTGGTTTCACTTTCGTTTTTTCTTGGAACACTCAAACGGATTGAACCTCTTGATTTGGGAACTTTCGAGTTCTTATTTGTCTCTATGTTTTGTTTGACTTAGGTGAAAGTTGGTTCACGGCTAAGCCTCCGAATGTGGAGCTTTGTAAGTGCATCTAGTTCCACCCTTGGTTGGTTTTGGAGTATTGACGCCACACTTGGTTGAGGGACTAATGTGTTTGTGAGAATTGCAGGATAACACAGGTAGTAGTCCCATATTGATTCAGTTTACCTACCAGAGATGACCCCTAAAAATGTGTGAAGACATTGAAGACAATGGTGGTCTGTGAAGATATTCACAGTGAAGATTATGACATGAGAAGACATTCACATGAAGACTACGGAGTGCGTACACATAGTTGTTTCATAGTTTCCTTTTCTTATTTGTTGAGTCATAGGAACCACCGTGCTGTTAAGTGGGGTCCAAGTGAACAAAGTCAGAGTGACTAAAGTGATGCTCAACCAAATCCTATGTCTTCGAGCGAAGACAATGAGAGCAAATCTTATCCAGAGCTGGATGAGTCAGCTTTACTTGTAGCCCAAGTCAAGCTGCCGCGTGTGTTTGAAATCTGACCGTTGGACACGTGTCAGTTCCTTAGTGACCCATGGTCATTTAGGACAAATCAGGTCGGGTTGCCTCCTGGCTATAAATAGCCCACCCCCTACACCATAAAGTGGCAGCTGCTCAGAGTTAGTGCATGACTTTTGTCATTTGAGAGCAACCCACCTCCGAAGCATTTGAGAGAGAGATCCTTGCGAGGAAAAAGCCCAAAACACCCAGAGCCAAAGAGTGTTAGGCATCACTGAAGTCTTTTTGTCCGCGTGATCTGAAGACTTGTTACACTTGAGGACTATGAATCCTCCAGCCGGTTAGGCGTCACGTTCTGAGCATCCAAGAGTCATTGTGGATTGCCGGTGAATGAAGTCTATGAAGGTTTGGAAGTCTACCTTGAAGACTTACCTGGGTGATTGGGCGAGGACTGTGTGTCCTAAGCTCAAGGGGAATAGGGTGAAAACGCGGTCTTCCGAGTTAAATCTCGGCCTCCCTAACCAGACGTACAGTTGTCACAACAACTGGAACTGGTCTACCAAATCCTTGTCTTCACCAAGCTACTGGTTCTATCCTTCACTTCCCTTTACTTTATAGTTTGTCTTCGTGAAGTCATTGCTTGGCTGTATGACCTGATTGAGTTCACTGAGTGAAGAGTGTTTACTGTTTGGCTTCATACTGTCTTCCATCGTGATCCATACTGCCTAGCTGCTGATAGTCTTCGTGCTTTCACTTCATTGCTTACTTGACTATGGCTTGCCTAGTGTAGTCTACCTTCCGCTGCATATCAATAGGATCATTTCTACTGTTTATCTCCAAAGCCCCCATGTTTTGAAGACTTTCATAAAAATCGCCTATTCACCCTCTCTAGTTGATAACTAGCACTTTCAATTGGTATTAGAGCAAGGTGCTCCCTTGTTCTCTATGATTCGGTTTAACCACCTGGAGTTTTAGCTATGTCGACTGCAGGGATAATCAAGGTCTCCGCTATGTGCCCTGTCTTCAGTAGCACTGATTACCCCTATTGGAAGAATAAGATGCGTATGCATCTTGAAGCCATTGATGTCGACCTCTGGTATGTCATCAAGAACGGTATTCCCAAGGTCGGTGAAGGTGTCACCACTGCTGATTTCAAGAGGTTCATTCAACTGGACTCAACCGCCAAGAACATCATCTATGGTCACCTAACCAAAGGATAGTACGGCTGTGTGAGTGCACTGGAAACTACAAAGCTACTCTGGGACTGGCTCTCCAAGGTCAACGAAGGTGTCTCAACTCAAAGAGACTCAAGGATTGATGTTCTTCACAACCTCTTCAACCGCTTCAAGAGAAACGACAATGAGAATGTCTAGCTCACATTTGATCGCCTCACTGATATCACAAATGAGCTTCGCGCACTCGGCACCACTGAGATCACCAAGCACGAAATTGTCAAGAAGCTCCTGAGATCACTTGACATCTCATTTGACACCCTATCCCTGATGATTCAAGAATGCCCTGACTTCAAGACCCTCGATCCGTCTGACATACTTGAGAGGCTCAACACACATGAGTTCCAGTTATCTGAGAAAATAGATATCTATGGTCCCAACTATGGCCGAACTCGCGCTTTGAAGGCCAAAGTTGTTTCCTCGTCTGAAGAAGAATCTGACTGCAGTTTTGAAGATCCTGAAGACATTGGAAAGGAGCTCGCCATGCTTGTGAGGAAGTTCCGGAAGTTCACCAAGAAAAAGGGCTTCAGAAAGTCTTCGAGATCCAGCTCAAGAAATGATGAAGCTTCCTCTCGTGACTACTCGAAGAGAACATGCCACAAGTGCAAGAAACCTGTTCAGTATATCTCGGAGTGTCCTCAATGGGACAATGAAACCAAGAAGAAGAAGAAGAGGAAGAAGAAGAACAACAACAAAGAATATGATTATGATGACAATAAGAAGAAGAAATCCTCAAAGTCTTCATCAAAATCTTCATCTAAGTCTTCATCACACAAGAAGAGCTCATCAAGCAAGGCTCGTGCGTTTGTTGGCAAGGAAATGGATTCAGAGGAGGAGTCTGCTTCTGAGGAGGCGGAGGTGGAGTCTGAGGAGGAGTCTCATTCAGGCGTGGCAAGCTTGGCTCTGGCTTCAACATATGTCGCTAAGTCCATTTTCAACACTGAAGACAATGGCCCCATCACCAATGTCGATGCTGATGTTGAGGATGACTCTGCTCCCACCTACTGCTTCATGGCACGCGGTGCCAAGGTAAACTCACGCGATGCTTACTTTCAAACATCAAGTCAAGATGACTCTGAATGTGAATCTAAACCTAGCTAAAAAACACTTGCTAAAATTGCAAGAGAACAACAAAATGCCATGTAACATATTTAAAAGTTGCTAGACAAAAGCGATGACCTGTTGGATGCAGAAATGACTCGAACTCGGTCCTTAATTGAAGACATTAAAAATCTTCACGTTAAGTACAAAGAACTTGAAAGTCATCATGAAACACTCTCAACCACTCATGAAAAGCTCTCCTATGATTATCTTCAAAGGAAGCAAGAGCTTGAGAACTTGAGATCGGCTCATGAAGATCTTCAAAAGGACAATGAGTCACTCCGCGCTCAACATATCAGTTTTGCTCAGGAAGACTTTGAGCCACCATGTTTAAAATGTCTTGAGTGTGATAATGCTGTCTCTGTTGCTGGATGTTCTACTGCTGCTACTGTTGCTATGTCTTCAACTATTGATGTGGAAACTAACCCATCTTCCGAGGATACCACTACTATTGCTGATGAGAATGCCAGGTTGAAGACATTGCTTGAAACAGGGATGTACAAAAATCTCAAAGGGCATCAGACACTACGTGATGTCCTCAAGAAACAGATTTTGAACCGAAACCCTAGGAAAGAGGGTGTTGGGTTCGAGAGAAAAATGAATGTTGGTGGTTCATAATGGAAGCCTGGGCGGTATCCCAAAACCACATGGGTTGCTGCAAAGGAACCTTCAGTGAATCCATCTACCTTATCTGGCTTCACTTGTGCTAACCCTACTATCATTGATGAATCCTTTGATGCAAACTATAAAATATTTAAGAACCAGAATGGTGAAGTGTTTGCCAGGTATATTGGTGCTAACTGCAGGAATGGACCACCTTTGAAGAAGATCTAGGTGCCCAAAAGTTGTCTTGAGAATCTTCATGTGTATGTCATCATGACACCACCTGGGAAGAAGACAAACTCCAGACCAAAGGCTTCATATGGTCCAAAGGCTTCATACAGATAGAGGACTCACCAGATTTAACCTAAAACCAAAGTTTTGCAGGGAAATCATACTCAGACTTATGAATATGAGTGTGTTCCGTCAAACCGCTATGTTCATAAGACTAAGAACTATTCTGCTTATTCTTATGAGTATTATTCACCACCTGCAAGGCTATTGCTAGGGCTCCAAAGCCTAAGTTCTCATATGCTGCACTTAGACTCATTGCTTCTAAACCACCCATGAAGATGTGGGTGGTTAAGAAAAATTAACTATCTTTTGCAGGGAAAGGTCTCCAGCCGGAAATCAAAGGCGTCAGATGCTTATGTTTGGGACCTAAAACATCTTGTGGGACACAAGATAAAATGTCCAAATGGTCTTATTATGTATTTCGTCCCAGGATTCCTTGACAAACATCATATTTATCCTAACCAAGAGCTGAACTTTCATAATCCGCTTGTTCGTCAAATGTTTATGCTTCACAATACCCTTGGTAAAGCCTATCCCCCAAACTGCACTGTAGGGTATGACACCAAAGGCTTCAGAATGGATTATGGACAGTGGATGCACTAACCACATGACTGGTGATCGAAGTCTTCTCATGGATTCAACCCTATGTCCATCTGACAAGAGTCACATCACATTTGCTGACACTTGTAAAAGCAAGGTATTGGGTCTAGGTAGAGTTGCAATCTCAAAGGATCAGCACATGGATAAAGTGCTGGCAGTTGAATCCCTTCGTTTCAACTTAATGCCTGTCTCAATGGTTTGTGATCTGAACATGATTGTGATGTTTGGAAAATATCGTTGCCTTGTTCTTATGGAATCTGACAAGTCTCTAGTCTTTGAAGGGTGTCAAAAAGACGATCTGTACATGGTAGATTTCTCAGCAGGACCACAGTTGGCCATATGTCTTCTAGCAAAAGCTTCAGAGTGCTGGCTCTGGCATCGCAGGCTAGGGCATGCCGGCATGAGGAACTTGTACACTCTCGCAAAGAAGAAGCATGTCATAGGCATCGAGGGCGTCAAGTTCAAGAAGGATCATCTATGTGGTGCCTGCGAAGCTAGAAATATGACTAGGGCCAAGCATCCCTCGAAGAAAATCATGAGGACTTCCCGTCCCTTCGAGCTGTTTCACATGGACTTATTTGGCCCTACTCACTACTCTACCCTTACTACCACTGCTTGCCTCTATGGCTTTGTTATTGTTGATGATTACTCAAGATATACATGGGTGCACATAATCCTCTATAAGACTGAAGTGCAGGATGTCTTCAGAAGATTCGCCAATCGTGCCATGACCAACTATGGCGTCAAGATCAAGCACATCAGAAGTGACAACAGCACAGAATTCAAGAACACAGGCCTTGACACTTATCTTGATACATTGGGAATCACTCATGAGTTCTCAGCTCCATACACACCTCAGCAGAATGGCATCATGGAGCGCAAGAACGGAACCCTCATTGAGATGGCACAGACGATGCTTGATGAGTACAAGACACCAAGGAAGTTCTGTCCTGAAGCCATTGATACTGCGTGCCACGTCATCAACCGTGTTTATCTTCACAAGCTTCTAAATAAGACATCATGTGAGCTACTAATTGGTAAGAAGCCAAATGTCAGCTATTTAGAGTATTTGGTGCTAGGTGCTGGATCAAGGATCCGCATCACACTTCAAAATTTGCACCAAAAGCACATGAAGGTTTTATGCTTGGCTACGGAAAGGATTCGCACTCCTACAGAGTCTTCAACCTATTTCACTATAAAGTAGTTGAAACTGTGGATGTGCGTTTTGATGAAACTAACGGCTCGCAAAGAGAGCACCTGCCAAATGTGCTAGATGAAGTCTCACCAAGTGAATCCATCAAGATTATGGAACTGGAGAAATCATACCTTCAGAGGCTCAAGAAATCATCATTTCTGCACCTAATCAACCCGAAGACACTGCTCAGCCTGAAGTCAATGCCGATGATGAAGACAATGATCAGCAAGAGCAAAGTCTTCGTCCAGTTCATACTTGCAAATGAAGTGCAGATAGAGAAGATAATCGATAGCATCAATGCACCTGGTCCACTCACTCGTTCAAGAGCAACACAGCTAGCAAATTTTTGTGGGCACTTTTCATTTGTCTCTATATCTGAACCCAAGAAAGTTGCTGAAGCCTTCATGGAACCTGAATGGATTCAAGCGATGCAAGAAGAGCTTCAACAGTTCGAGCTGAACAATGTGTGGGAACTGGTTAAGCGTCTTGATCCTCGCAAGCACAATATCACTGGCACTAAATGGATCTACCGCAACAAACAAGATGAGCATGGTCAATTTGTCAGAAACAAGGCTCGTCTCGTTGCTCAAGGTTACACTCAAGTAGAAGGGATTGACTTCAATGAAACATTTGCTCCCGTGGCTAGGCTTGAAGCCATTCGCATACTGCTGGCCTATGCCAACCATCACAACATCCTTCTGTACCAAATGGATGTGAAGAGTGCCTTCCTGAACAAAAAATTAAACAAGAAGTGTATGTTGCACAACCACCTGGTTTTGAAGACCCAAAGCGCCCTGACATGGTATACAAGCTCAACAAGGCATTGTATGGCCTCAAACAAGCCCCTCGCGCTCGGTATGACACACTTAAAGACTTCTTGAAGAGCAAAGGCTTCAAACCTAGTTCCCTGGATCCCACACTCTTCACGAAGACACATGATGGCGAATTGTTTATATGCCAAATCTATGTGGATGGCATTATCTTCGGCTGCACAAACAAGAAATACAGTGATGAGTTTGGACACATGATGCAAGAGCAATATCAGATGTCCATGATGGGTGAGCTGAAATTCTTCCTCGGTCTTCAAAGCCGTTAGCAAAGCAATGGTATCTTCATATCACAAGAAAAATACCTCAAAGATTGCCTGAAGAAGTTTGGATTGCAAGACTGCAAAGGATACACGACACCAATGCCAACCGAAAGTCATCTGGGCCCTGACGACAATGGTAAAGAGTTCGATCAAAAGGTATACCACTCCATGATTGGTTCTTTACTGTATTTATGTGCATCCAGGCCAGATATAATGCTTAGCGTTTGCATATGTGCCCGATTCCAAGCGGCACCAAAGGAATCGCATCACTTAGCTGTGAAGCAAATTCTTCGATATTTGGATTACACCCCAACACTAGGTGAAAGTGCTAGTGATCGACTAGAGGGGGGGTGAATAGGCGATTTTTATGAAAGTCTTCGAAACGTGGAAGTTTCGAAGACAAATGATAAGAATAAACCTATTATCATGCAGCGGAAGGTAGACTACACTAGGCAAACCATAGTCATGTATTCAATGAAGTGAAAGCACAATGACAAATAGCAGCTAGGCAGTAAGGATCAGGTAGGAAGATGTTGAGAAGCCAATCAGTACACGTAATCACTTAGTGAAGTCAAATGGTGATGCTATCGTACAATGACTTCACAAGAACCAACAGTAAGTAAGAGAAAGGGAAGGATGAAACCAGTGAATCGTTGAAGACAATGATTTGTTGGACCAGTTCCAGTTGCTGTGACAACTGTACGTCTGGTTAGGGAGGCTGCGATTCAACTCAGAAGACCTCGTCTTCACCTTATTCCCCTTGAGCTAAGGACACCCAGTCCTCGCCCAATTACTCTGGTAAGTCTTCAAGGTAGACTTCCAAACCTTCACAGACTTCGTTCACCGACGATCCACAATGACTCTTGGATGCTTAGAACGCGACGCCTAACCGGCTGGAGGATTCACAGTCCTCAAGTGTAATAAGTCTTCAGATCACACAGACAAGAAGACTTAAGTGATGCCTAACACTCTTTGGCTCTGGGTGGTTAGGGCTTTATCCTCTCAAGGAATTCTCTCTCAAAGGCTTCGAGGTGGGTTGCTCTCAAACGACAAAAGCCGAACTTTAACTCTGAGTAGTCAACCATTTATGGTTGTAGGGGGTGGGCTATTTATAGCCACTAGGCAACCCGACCTGATTTGTCTGAAATGACCCTGGGTCACTAAGGAACTGACATGTGTTCCAACGATCAGATTTCAAACACACACGGCAACTTTATTTGGGCTACAAGAAAAGCTGACTTGTCCAACTCTGAACAAGATTCGCTCTCATAGTCTTCACTCGAAGACATAGGATTTTGGTTAAGCATCACTTCAGTCATTCTGACTGGTTTTCTTGGACCCACTTAACAGTACGGTGGTTCCTATGACTCAACAAAGAAGAAAAAGAACTACGAAATATCTAAGTCTTCACGCTCCATAGTCTTCATGCGATGTCTTCTCTTGTCATAGTCTTCAAGGTGAATGTCTTCACATACCACCTTTGACTTCAATGTCTTCATACATTTTTAGGGGTCATCTCTGGTAGGAAAACTGAATCAATGAGGGACTTCTACCTGTGTTATCCTGCAATTCTCACAAACACATTAGTCCCTCAACTAGGTTTGTCGTCAATACTCCAAAACCAACTAGGGGTGGCACTAGATGCACTTACAATCTCCCCCTTTTTGGTGATTGATGACAAACTAGTTGAAGTTTTCAACGGGGAATATAATATGTGAAATTGTAAAGGATAAGGAATTGTCTTCATAAGTTGCAAGGGCTCCCCCTGAAGATGTGCATATAAGTAATTTGCTTTTGGAATGCAAATGCACATGGCAGGTTGTACTTGTGGAGATCCTCTTCAACTTATGATGACAATTCATCATGCATGAAAGGTATGTGAAGATAATGACATGCATAATGAAAAAATGGACGTTCTGCAAAATGATCTAAGTGCGGAATTTATCGTCGCACATGCGGAATTATCATCGCATCACAAAATAGCAATAAGTAGCAGACCGACATCGAGTTTAAGTGTTACAACTCAAAGAACCAAATGTATCAAAACGAGAGTGTAAACACTAGGAAACATAAGTAACCGCCATATGGACCCGCTGAAGACTATAACTCAATATGCTTCTCCCCCTTGTCAGTGAGGACCAAAAAGGTGGAAGACATAGAGCATCTACTCGTTCCCATGAAGAGTAGGTAAGCAACAGGGTCATCGGTGTGTTTGCACGGTGGAAGAACTTGAGAAGTGTCGAGGCGTGCAGAGTAGGGCGGTGAAGTGGCATCATCTTCGTCCTTGATCACTCTGGCATTCACAGTTGCCGCAGAGGAAGAGAACTCAGAGTCTTCAAGAGATGGAGTTCATCGCAGCACAGCCCTTCGGGGAGGTGTGGCGTCAAACTTGAAACATTCAGAGAAGCCATCCTCTTGAAGATCATCTTCAGAACACATAAGCGTCAGCCCTTTCCATGTATGCCGACAGGTTTCATGGGCAACAAAGGCATTCTTGGTGGCAAGATTGCGAATGCGGTTGACATCCACCAAGAGGCTTTGCATTTGGCGCTTCAGACAGTCATGATGCCTATCCTGTTTTTGATGAAGAGCAACCAGAAGCTCTCGGTCATTGAGAACACGAGATCGCTTCCTGGGTCGTTGGGCAATAGTGCTTTCAGTGGCTTCAGTAAGAGCACGATGAGGTGCATGTGTAGTACCAGCCAGAGGATAAACACGAGTGACTGCTTCAACTCCTTCAATGTTCTGAGTGAAACTTTGATGCTCCGGATTCTAAAGACTAAGAGGTTCCTTGGCAGGCTCTGGATAAATGGCTTCAACAGACATATCCACATCAGGCAGAAAGATCCGATGATTGCGAGCAGATGGCTAATATGAGATAGCTGAGTGGAGTTTAATCAGCCGCATTATCCATGGAGCGTAGAACTTCAAGCCAAAAAGATCAGATCCTGATGCAGCAAGTTGGCGGATGAAGAAGTCTTGTGCATTGAAGCATTTGCCATGAAGAATATAGAAGACCAAAGTCTTCATTGCACCTTCCAGCTTTGCATGTGGAGAATGTCCTTTGATGGGCCAGAGAGTTCGCCTTATAATGTGATAGATAGTCCTTGGCAGATACTCAAGGTCTTCAACAAAGAATTCCTTAGGATATGCAGCATCTTGTGGCAAAGGGTTCATCATACTGAGCATCTGACTCATGTTCGGTTCAGGCTTCTGAAAGATGCTCTCCATAGCTTCACTGTGAAGCTGACAGCCAGGTTCATAGAGATCTCCAGGAGTGGGGACCAGTGAGCTCAATGATATCAAAGGCTTTGGCTTCGTGATGAACATTTCCTGTCATCCACTCAAGGAACCCAAGTCTTCGGATCTCTGTTGTAACCACGTATGTGAAGTGTGGCATAAAATTGGAGCAGCAACTCTTCGTTCCAGTGCTCTTGGTCGGTGACGAAAGGCAACAATCCAACCTCTTTGAAGCAATCCAGAGCTTCTTCCAAACAGGGCAGACCAGCTATTACTTCGGTGTCAAGACGCATATGTGGGAAGATGCGACCTTGATTGTACAGAATGCAGGAGTAATAGTCGCTGTGGATAGCTCCAGAACCGATCAGAAGATATTCGTTCCCTTGAGTAGGGGTTCTTGGAGCTATTGAAGAAGGTGTTGTCTGCTTTGAAGCTGTTGACATTGAAGGATCCAGGTGCTGATGCAGGACCTGGAAACCTGGGCAAACCTTGGCATTGGCTTCTGTACCTGAGGCCTATGCTCAATATGATAGTCAAACTTGAGGACCACAGCAGGCGCAGGAACAGAAGCAGTAGCATCATTGGCTTCGCTGACTTCTGGTTCTTGGGTTGGTGTAGGCTCCACATTTGCTTCAGCCATGACAGCGTCAGTGGCTTCATTGGTGTTGGTGGTGGCAGCCTCAAGATTTTCTACCTCCACTTGATGAGCTGGAGGGTCGGGCACAGACACGTTCTCCTCGAGAACAGCTTCTCAGTAGTTGGGGGAGTAGGGACACGTTCTTCTTCTTGAGTGTCATCGGCTGATGCAGCCGGAATGTCTTCAGCAGTTTTAGCCTCAGACTCGGAGACTTGAGACCTTGGTCCTTTGCGAAGCCTGCGTAACGCTGGCGACGCCTTTGGAGATGGAGTTGGCTGGGCCTCAAAGTCATCTTCTTCTTCTTGCCGGGGTGGTGTGACTTGTTGTTGTGGGTGATCAGCCCATGATGCATCCTGAGCAATTGGCGTCAGAGGACGACCAATGCCTGATGAGTTCGCTGTGCGTAAGCACAGGCGATGATACCTGTTGGTGCTCGATCTGAGGAAGAACTACATCATCTTCAACATGGTCATGTGACCAATGTCTTCAGCAGCGTGGGATCAGCTGCTGGAATGTCTTCAGCTTCATGAGCCTCTGTGAAAGCAGGCTCATGGACAGTCAGGTTGGCGCTCTTGATGTTCAGCGGCAGGGCGAACCATGGAGATAGGTTCAACAATTAAGGGCTCTGTGGGAGCAGCCTGTTCCTTCTTGGTCTTGCGTTCTTTTTGGAGGGAGCAGCAGCAGAGGCTTCAGGATGTTTCCTCTTTCTGGCTTCAGCCTCAGCTGTCCTCGTCTTCTTCAGGTCTGAAGCGGTAGACCTGGCCTTTTGGCTTCGAGCCAGTCATGCTGGTTGGGAAGACAATGGGATGTGCTTCCTGCCTTGGTGCGTCGGGTTCGGCCATAGCGGGCTTGTTCTTCTTCTGCTTTGCAGCCATCCTGGGGTCGATGCCAGGACGCCTAAGGGCCTTGTGCTTCTCAGCCTCATTGTAGGCTTGCACACACTTGTCAGCCAGGCTCTTCATGCGCTCACGAGAACCTTGAGCTTCTTCATGCTTCTTGAGAAAGGCTTTTTTGAGCTCGTGCAGCATGATCTTGAAGTTCTTGACCTCTTGCACGCTGAGCTTGGCCATATGCTTCTTGAACTGAGCTTTCTCAAAGTCAATCTTTTGCTTCAGTTCAATGATGCGCTGAGCTAGAGCTAGCTCTGAAGCAATGGTGCCATGGAAGGCGACACTGAGGCCAATGGGAAGTTGCAGATCTTCAAAGCTGAGGTTGGGCGTGTCAAACCACTCATCGATGAAGTCGTGGATGATTGCCACGTTAAAGAGAGGAAAATTTTGAAGATTTCTGCTTCTTCTTTGCTCTTGATCAGTTGCTCAAGACCGTCATCTGCAAGATCTTCATCGCTGGATAGATCAATGGTATCGTTGCGCAGAATAGCACCAGCAGTCAGTTCTTGGCTGGTGTGTGGCAGAGGCATCTTGACTCTCGGGGGCTTGGAGATGCGTGACAGATCTTCAGACTGCACACTGTCTTCAGGAGGTGTAGTAGCCAGTGGCTTCGCCCGTGAGATTTTTGGTGCTGAGGCAGGCTTTGAAGCTTTAGGCAACTTTGGCTTCTGCGGCTTTGGAGTAGGAGCTGGGGCTTCATCAGTGTCAGCATCATCATCAGAATGATCCACTTTGGCACCTTGAACAGAGATGTGAGTGATGAGGCCATCCAGGTTGTAGAACGGACCGACGACATTGGGTTCGGCATCGCGGGTGCCATCTGCACGGGGAGCAGAGGGACCAGGATTGAAGTCTAGTCCCAATGACTTCTGGTTCCGCTTCGCCGAATTCTAGGCAAACTGGAAGTTGCACTTGAACAGATTGTCGTCACGACACCATAGCAGTGACGATGGGTCAGCGTCCGCAGGCTGTGGTCCACGGACCATGCAGGGATAGAAGCCTTGTTCAATGGCTTCATCTCTGGACCTGGGTTGAAGATTTCTGTATAGGATGTCTCCCCATGGTCGCTTTATGGCATTCTTCTCAGCATATTCCTTTGTCACAAATCTGTACTTGAACCATTGTTCTGCCCAATATCGTCGAATCCATTGGATTCGTGTCTTGCGCTGATTGTAATCCTCTTCTGGATCTGTCTTGTACAGTTCTGAGAGGTCATCGGGCAGATCTCTTGACGTTTCACCTAGACGCTTTCTGCCACCCTTCCTTGCTGATTTCTCTGCAGCCATGAACTTTAAACTGAATGGCTTCAATACGTTCAAAGGCTTCAAGGGCTTTCGCTTGCTGGACAAACATGAACTGGCTTCGGGAGAATTTATATGATGCTGTAAGAATTCTGCAAATGAATGCAGACTATGAGAACCAAGGAATGCTCCCATGGACATGTACCTGTGACAACATTAAGGTGCGAGGGAAGGGGAAGAGGTCATATGCATTCTTAGAAGATTTTGAAGATAAATCAGTTTAGAAGACATTGACCTCATCGTGCGAAGACATTCACTCATAGATAAGGAGTTGGTTCCAGATTTGTACGAATCCACGGATCAGTACAAGTGAGGAATCTAACTACTTTGTGAAGCATAAGTGAACATACTAGGCATAATATAAGATGCAGTATGAAGTGGATCCAACATGTGTGAACAGAAACTACTTGTGGTAGAAAGTGACGAATCTATAGGATCAAAGGAGCCGTAAAAAGGAAGTTTTATTTACCACACAAGGAACTGCTAGATGGAGTGGAAGAGGAGGCCGAGCAGTTCGATCGTCCGTGCCCTAACTTGGCGACGGAGGACGCCTACGGCGACGGCGGAGAAGACGATGTCCGCGGCCGGCGTGAAGACAGCGTCGGAGAGGTCGCGGCAGCTAAGCGCTTCGTCGCCGGCGTCGTCGAGGACTCGCGGCGGCGCTAGGGTTCGTGCGAGAGTGGAAGAAAGGATAATGACTGTGGTAAGGCGTGTATTTATAGGGACAGGGACGGCACAACGTTATTACATAGGTGCCCCTGGCAATTCACATCTGAGAAACACGTGGCCATCATGCAACATATCGGAGGTTGTTCCACGTTCCCACGCACGCCTGGATTGTTGGGTGGTCGTTCCCACTTCTCCGGGTTTCAGGTGAAGGAATTAGCATTGAAAACGGACTTAATGTTTGTCTCTGTATCTTCTGCTGACAAGGACGCAGAGAAGCCATTCGACAGTTTCAATAGAATGCATATGATTTGGAGAGATAGAGTTTAAGATAGAAAGCATAGAGAGGTTAGGGTCCGATCACATTCACTTAGTTCAAAAGATTCAACAAGAAGACATAGCTATAAGTGAATGCTGTAGAGGACAGAACACTAGTATACATATTATCATCATAATGAAGATAATCATGAAGACATGTTGAGATTGACGCCAAAACAAATGTGAAGACACAGAAAATGTAACACCATGGGTAAAACACTTCAAACAGACGAATTTTGTGGTGGCTTTACCCACCGTATAGGAAGTATTTTAGACCCAGACACGGCGCACAATTATCGTGGCGCTCCAAAGTCAAATTCCACATTAATGTATTCACACTTAGAATGTATGTCTTCATTGATTGAAGATATACTTTACTTCGTGTGTTGCACATCTAAGTCATCAACATGCATAAGTGTTAGGATGTGTGCCTGATCACAGGACATCTGAGGATATTTAGCTCACACCGTAACTTGCAAAATCTCTTCTCATCCAAGGGCTTGGTGAAGATATCTGCCAATTGCTCTTCAGTGTTGACGTGTATGATATCAATATCTTCCTTCACAACATGATCTCTGAGAAAGTGATGACGAATTTCAATGTGCTTTGTCTTCGAGTGCTGAACTGGGTTGTTGGCAATCTTGATGGCGCTTTCGTTGTCGTAGTAGAGTGGCACTTGCTTCAGATGAGTGCCATAGTCTTTGAGTGTTTGCTTCATCCATAGAAGAAGTGATCGTCCCAGAAAATGACATGTGCCTGATGTAGACTTGCGATCCACCTTGTCACCAGCATAATCAGCATCCGAGAATCCAACCAGATCAAACTCTGAGCCCTTTAGATACCATAATCCTAGAGTTTGGGTGTAAGCCAAATATCAAAGAATTTTCTTCACAGCTAAGTGATGCGATTCCTTTGGTGCCGCTTGGAATCGAGCACACATGCAAACACTAAGCATAATATCTGGCCTAGATGCACATAGATAAAGTAAAGAACCAATCATGGAGTGGTATACCTTTTGATCAAACTCTTTACCATTGTCGTCGGGACCCAGATGATGTTTGGCTGGCATTGGCGTCGTGAAGCCTTTGCAGTCTTGCATACCAAACTTCTTCAGGCAATCTTTGAGATACTTCTCTTGAGATATAAAGATGCCATTGCGTTGCTGACGTATTTGAAGACCAAGGAAGAACTTCAGCTCACCCATCATGGACATCTGATATTGCTCTTGCATCATATATCCAAACTCTTCACTGTATTTCTGATTGGTGCAGCCGAAGATAATGTCATCCATATATATTTGGCACACAAACAGTTCACCATCATATGTCTTCGTGAAAAGAGTGGGGTCGAGGGAACCAGATTTAAAGCCTTTGCTCTTCAGGAAGTCTTTGAGTGTGTCATACCAATCCCGAGGGGCTTGTTTGAGGCCATACAGTGCCTTGTTGAGCTTGTATACCATGTCAGGATGTTTTGGATCTTCAAAGCCAGGCGGTTGTGCAACATACACTTCTTCTTCAATATTTTCATTGAGAAAAGCGCTCTTCACATCCATTTGATATAGAAGTATGTTGTGATGATTTGCATAGGCCAGCAGTATGCGTATGGCTTCAAGTCTAGCCATAGGAGCAAATGTTTCATCGAAGTCAATCCCTTCAACTTGAGTGTATCCTTGAGCAACGAGACGAGCTTTGTTTCTGACAACTTGACTATGCTCATCTTGCTTGTTGCGATATATCCATTTGGTGCCTATTATATTGTGCTTCTGAGAATCAGCACGCTTAACCAATTCCCATACATTATTCAGCTCAAACTGTTGAAGCTCTTCTTGCATAACTTGAATCAATTCAGGTTCCATGAAGGCTTCTTCTACTTTCTTGGGTTCTGTTATTGAGAGGAATGCGAAGTGACCACAGAAATTTGCTAGTTGTGTTGCCCTTGAACGAGTGAGTGGACCTGGTGCATTGATGCTATCAATTATTCTCTCAATCTGCACTTCATTTGCAACACGAGGATGTACAGGACGAAGATTTTGCTCTTGCTGATCATTATCATTGTTAGAGGGATTGTCTTCAGGCTGAGCATTGTATTCAGGTTGATCAGGTGCGGAGATGATAAGTTCTTCTTTAGGTTGAGCTTCAGAAGGTATGATTTCTCCAATTCCCATAAGTTTGATTGATTCACTAGATGGAACTTCATCTAGCACATTTGGCAAGTGCTCTCTTTGTGAGTCGTTAGTTTCATCGAACCGCACATCCACTGTTTCAACCACTTTGTAATGAAAGAGATTGAAGACTATGTAGGAGTGTGAATCCTTTCCATATCCAAGCATAAAACCCTCATGTGCTTTTGGTGCAAATTTTGAAGTGTGATGTGGATCCTTGATCCACCACTTGGCGCCAAATACTCTGAAGTAACTGACATTTGGCTTCTTGCCAGTATGGAGCTCATAGGATGTCTTGTTCAGAAGCTTGTGAAGATAAACACGGTTGATGATATGGCATGTAGTGTCAATGGCTTCAGTCCAGAATTTTCTTGGAGTCTTGTATTCATCAAGCATCGTCCGAGCCATCTCAATAAGTGTTCTGTTCTTGTGTTTGATGACGCCATTCTGCTGTGGCGTGTACGGAGCTGAGAATTCGTGTGTGATGCCCAAAGTATCAAGATATGTATCTAGGCCAGTGTTCTTGAATTTAGTGCCATTGTCACTTCTGATGTACTTTATCTTGGCGCCATAGTTGTTCATTGCTCGATTGGCGAAGCGTCTGAAGACATCCTGCACTTCAGTCTTGTAAAGGATTATATGCACCCAAGTATATCTTGAATAATCATCAACAATGACAAAGCCATAGAGACAAGCAGTAGTAGTAAGAGTTGAGTAATGAGTGGGACCGAAAAGATCCATGTGTAGCAGTTCGAAGGGTTGAGTCGTTGTCATGATTGTCTTCAAGGGATGCTTGGCCCTCGTCATCTTTCCTGCTTCATAGGCACCGCATAAGTGATCCTTCTTGAACTTGACGCCCTCGATGCCTATGACATGCTTCTTCCTTGCAAGGGTGTGGAGGTTCCTCATGCCAGCATGCCCTAGCCTTCGATGCCAGAGGCAGCATTCAGAAGCTTTTGCTAGAAGACATACTGCAAGTTGTGGTCCTGCTGAGAAATCTACAACATACAAATCATCTTTTCAATACCCTTCAAACACTAGAGACTTGTCAGATTCCATTAGTACAAGGCAACGATATTTTCCAAACATCACAATCATGTTTAAATCACAAAGCATTGAGACAGACATTAAGTTGAAACCAAGGGATTTAACAAGCATGACTTTATCCATCTGTTGATCCTTTGAGATTGCAACTCTACCTAGACCCAATACCTTGCTTTTACCAGTGTCAGCAAATGTAATGTGACTTTTGTCTGATGGACGTAAAGTTGAGTCCATGAGAAGGCTTCGCTTGCCAGTCATGTGATTTGTACACCCACTATCAATAATCCATTCTGAAGTAGCTGGTGTCGTACCCTACAGTGCAGTTAGGGGGATAGGCTTCACGAAGAGAATTGTGAAGCAAAAATATTTGACGAACCAGTGGATTATTAAAGCTTAGATCGAATTTAGGACAGATAGAGCAAGTTGCAAGCGATTCAGAAACATAGTACATAGTAAGACCATTTGGGCATTTGATCTTGCGCCCTACAAGATGTTTAAGGTCCCCAGCAATAGTGTCAGACGATTTTGGTTTTCGGCTGGAGACCTTTCCCTGCAAAAGAGAGTTTAGCTTTCTTAGCCACCCACATCTTCAGGGGTGGCTTTGAAGCAATAAGTCTAAGTGTAGCATCTGAGAACTATGGCTTTGGAGCCCTAGCAAAAAGTCTTGCAGGTGTACAATAGTATTCATAAGAATAAGCAGAATAGTTCTTGGTCTTATGAACATGGCGTTTGATGAACCGCGCTCATATTCATAGGCCTGGGTATGGCTTCCCTGCAAAACATTTGCGTTGGTGTGACTCAGGTGAGTCCTCTGTCTGTATGAAGCCTTTGGACCGTATGAGGCCTGTGGTCTGGGGTTTGTCTTCTTCACCTGTGGTGTCATGATGACATTCATAGGAAGATTCTCCAAACACCTTTTCGGCACCCAGATCTTCTTCATAGGCGGTCCATTCCTGCAGTTGGTACCAATATACCTGGCAAACACTTCACCATTCTGATTCTTAAATAGTTTATAGTTTGCATCAAAGGATTCATCAATAACAATGGGGTTAGCACAAGTGAAGCCAGATAGAGTGGATGGATCTGCTGAAGGTTCCTTTGCAGCAACTCATGTGGTTTTGGGGTACTGCTCAGGTTTCCAGTAAGAGCCATCAGCATTCATTTTCCTTACGAACCCAACACCCTCTTTCCTAGGGTTTCGGTTCAGGATCTGCCTTTTAAGGAAATCACATAGTGTCTGATGCCCTTTGAGACTTTTGTACATCCCTGTTTCAAGCAGTGTCTTCACCCTAGAATTCTCATCAGCAATAGCAGTGGTGTCCTCAGCAGAGGGGTTAGTTTCCACATCAACAGTTGAAGATATTGCAACAGTAGCAGCAGTAAAACATTCAGCAACAGAAGTAGCGTTATCACGCTCAATACATTTAAGACATGGTGGTTCAAATCCTTCCTGAGCTGAACTGATCTGTTCGGCGCGAAGTGAGTCGTTTTCTTTTTGAAGATCTTCATGAGCCGCTCTCAATTTCTCAAGATCTTGCTTCCTTTGAAGATAATCATAGGAAAGCCTTTCATGAGCTATTGAGAGCGTTTCATGACGACTTTCAAGTTCCTCATACTTAACGTGAAGATTTTTTATGTCTTCAATTAAGGACTGAGATCGAGTCATTTCAGCGTCTAACAGATCATCGCTTTTGTCTAACAGTTTTTGAATGTGTTCCATGGTTTTCTGTTGTTCAGTTGCAATTTTAGCAAGTGTTTTGTAGCTAGATTTGGAAACACAATCAGAGTCATCGTCACTAGATGTTTGATAGTGAGTAGTGCGTGTGTTTACCTTGGCACCACGTGCCATGAAGCAGTAGGAAGGAGCGGAGTAGTCCTTGTCATTTGCATCGGTGTCGGTGATGAAGTCATTTTCTTCAGTGTTGAAGATGGACTTGGCAACGTATGCTGTAGCCAGACTTGCAATGCCAGAATCGGACTCCTCCTCAGACTCCACCTCCGCCTCCTCAGAGGCGGACTCATCCTCAGAGTCCATTTCCTTGCCAACAAATGCACGTGCCTTGCCAGATGAGCTCTTCTTGTGTGATGAAGACTTGGAGGAAGACTTGGAAGAAGATTTTGAGTATTTCTTCTTCTTCTTGTCGTCAGAGTCATACTCCTTGCTCTTCTTCTTCTTCTTGTTCTCATTGTCCCACTGTGGACACTCAGAGATGTAGTGGCCAGGTTTCTTGCACTTGTGACATGTTCTCTTCTTGTAGTCATGACCAGAAGCTTCATTATTCCTTGAGCTTGATTGTGAAGACTTTCTGAAGCCTTTCTTCTTGGTGAATTTTTGGAACTTCTTCACAAGCATAGCAAGCTCCCTTCCAATGTCTTCAGGATCATCAGAACTGCTGTCAGATTCTTCTTCAGATGAGGAGACAGCCTTTGCCTTCAAGGCACGAGTTCGCCCATAGTTGGGACCGTAGATGTCTCTTTTCTCAGAAAGCTGAAACTCGTGTGTGTTGAGCCTTTCAATTATGTCATACGGATCGAGTGTCTCAGGACGTTCTTGAATCATCAGGGCTAGGGTGTCAAACGAACTGTCAAGTGATCTCAGGAGTGTCTTGACGACTTCATGCTTGGTGATCTCAGTAGCGCCGAGGGCTTGAAGCTCATTTGTGATGTCAGTGAGTCGATCAAACGTGAGCTGGACATTCTCATTGTCATTTCTCTTGAAGCGGTTGAAGAGGTTGCGAAGGACACTGATTCTCTGATCTCTCTGGGTTGAGACGCCTTCGTTGACCTTGGATAGCCAGTCCCAGACTATCTTAGATGTTTCCAAGGCACTCACGCGGCCATACTGTCCATTGGTCAGATGACCACAGATGAGATTCTTGGCAGTAGAGTCCAGTTGAACGAACTTCTTGACATCAGCGGCAGTGACACCTTTTCCAGCCTTGGGAACGCCGTTCTTGATGACATACCATAGGTCGACATCAATGGCTTCAAGATGCATGCGCATCTTATTCTTCCAGTAGGGATATTCAGTTCCATCAAAGACGGGGCACGCAGCGGAGACTTTAATTATCCCTGCAGTCGACATAGCTAAAACTCCAGGTGGTTAAACCGAATCACACAGAACAAGGGAGTACCTTGCTCTGATACCAATTGAAAGTGCTAGTGATCGACTAGAGGGGGGGGTGAATAGGCGATTTTTATGAAAGTCTTCAAAACGTGGAAGTTTCGAAGACAAACGATAGAAATAAACCTATTATCATGCAGCGGAAGGTAGACAACACTAGGCAAACCATAGTCATGTATTCAATGAAGTGAAAGCACAATGACAAATAGCAGCTAGGCAGTAAGGATCAGGTAGGAAGATGTTGAGAAGCCAATCAGTACACGTAATCACTTAGTGAAGTCAAATGGTGATGCTATCGTACAATGACTTCACAAGAACCAACAGTAAGTAAGAGAAAGGGAAGGATGAAACCAGTGAATCGTTGAAGACAATGATTTGTTGGACCAGTTCCAGTTGCTGTGACAACTGTACGTCTGGTTAGGGAGGCTGCGATTCAACTCAGAAGACCTCGTCTTCACCTTATTCCCCTTGAGCTAAGGACACCCAGTCCTCGCCCAATCACTCTGGTAAGTCTTCAAGGTAGACTTCCAAACCTTCACAGACTTCGTTCACCGGCGATCCACAATGACTCTTGGATGCTCAGAACGCGACACCTAACCGGCTGGAGGATTCACAGTCCTCAAGTGTAATAAGTCTTTAGATCACACAGACAGGAAGACTTAAGTGATGCCTAACACTCTTTGGCTCTGGGTGGTTAGGGCTTTATCCTCTCAAGGAATTCTCTCTCAAAGGCTTCGAGGTGGGTTGCTCTCAAACGACAAAAGCCGTACTTTAACTCTGAGTAGCCAACCGTTTATGGTTGTAGGGGGTGGGCTATTTATAGCCACTAGGCAACCCGATCTGATTTTCCAAAATGACCCTGGGTCACTAAGGAACTGACACGTGTTCCAATGGTCAGATTTCAAACACACACGACAACTTTACTTGGGCTACAAGCAAAGCTGACTTGTCCAACTCTGAACAAGATTCGCTCTCATAGTCTTCACTCGAAGACATAGGATTTTGGTTAAGCATCACTTCAGTCATTTTGACTGGTTTTCTTGGACCCCACTTAACAGTACGGTGGTTCCTATGACTCAACAAAGAAGAAAAAGAACTACGAAAGATCTAAGTCTTCGCGCTCCATAGTCTTCATGCGATGTCTTCTCTTGTCATAGTCTTCAAGGTGAATGTCTTCACTTACCACCTTTGACTTCAATGTCTTCATACATTTTTAGGGGTCATCTCTGGTAGGAAAACCGAATCCATGAGGGACTTCTACCTGTGTTATCCTGCAATTCTCATAAACACATTAGTCCCTCAACTAGGTTTGTCGTCAATACTCCAAAACCAACTAGGGGTGGCACTAGATGCACTTACACTAGGACTATGGTATCCAAAGGGCTCAGAGTTTGATCTAGTTGGATTCTCAGATGCTGACTATGCCGGTGACAAGGTTGATCACAAGTACACATCAGACACATGTCACTTTCTTGGATGATCTCTTGTTTGTTGGTCTTCAAAGAAGCAGAACTGTGTATCCCTCTCCACTGCTGAATCCGAATACATTGTTGTTGGATCTTGCTACGCTCAACTTCTATGGATGAAGCAAACTCTCAAGGACTATGGCATCCATCTGAAGCATGTGCCACTCTACTGCGACAAGGAAAGCGCCATCAAGATTTCCAACAACCCAGTTCAACACTCAAAGACAAAGCACATTCAGATCCGTCATCACTTTCTCAGAGATCATGTCATGAAGGAAGATATTGATATCATTCACGTCAACACTGAAGAGCAATTGGCAGATATCTTCACAAAGCCCTTGGATGAGAAAAGGTTTTGCAAGTTGTGGTGTGAGCTAAATATCTTAGAATCCTCAAATGTCCTGTAATTGGACACACATCCTAACGCTTATGCATGTTGATGACTTAGATGCGCAACACACAAAGTAACGTATATCTTCAATCAATGAAGACATACACTCTAAGTGTGAATACATTAACACGAAATTTGACTTCGGAGCGCCACGATAATTGTGCGTCGTGTCTGGGTCTAATACTTCCTATACGGTGGGTAACGCCACCACCAAAATCTTTTTGAAGTGTTTCATGTGGCGTCATAATTGCATAGTCTTCGCATTTGGTTTGTCTTCAACATTGATTTGACTTCAAGGTTTATCTTCGCAATGTTGAGATGGTCTGATATATATATATATTTGTGTTTTGTCCTCTACAACATTCACTTATAGCTATGTCTTCATACCTGAATTTTTTCTTGATCTAAGTGAATGTGATCGGACCCTAACCCCCTATGTGCTTCTTCCTAAAAATTCTATCTGTCCAAGTCATATGCACTGTATTGAAACCTGTCAAATGTCTTCTCTGAGTCCTTGTCAGCAGAAGACACAAAGACAAACATTTAAATCTCTTTTAAATGCCATATCCTTTTTGCCTGAATACCGGAGAAGCCGGAACGACCACCCGACAATCCAGGCGTGCGTGGGAACATGGAAAAACCTCCAATAAGTTGCATGCAGGCCACGTGTCCTTCAGATGTGAACCGTCAGGGGCACCTGCGTAATTACATTATGCCGTCCCTATCCTTATAAATACACACACACACACACCATGGTCATTATCTCTTCTTCCACCTCACCACCTCGCACAAACCCTAGAGCCTCCACTAGCTCGAGTCAACGCTGGAGACGAAGCGCTTAGCTGCTGCGATATCTTCGACGTCGTCCTCACGCCGGCCGCGGACCTCGTCCTCTCCGCCACCACCATAGGTGTCTTTTGTCGCCAAGTTAGGGCACGGAAGATTGAACTACTCGGCCTCTAACTCTGCCTCGTCTAGCAGTTCGTCCGCGGTAATTAAATCTCACTTTTTACTGCCTTTTAGATCCGTCAAATCCATCCACTTCAACCAAAAGTGGTTTCTTCACTTCCAAATATGGATCCGTCCTTATCTACATCTGATATCATGCTAAGAATATTCACTTATGCTTCATAACTAGTTAGATTCCTTACCTGTACTTATTCATGGATTCGTACAAATCTGGAACCAACTCTCTTCAAATAAGTGAATGTCTTCGCACTATGAGGTCAATGTCCTCAAACCGATTTATCTTCGAAATCTTCTGAGAATGCATATGACCTCTTCCCCTTCCCTCGCACCTTAATGCTGTCACAGGTACATTTTCGTGGAAGAATCCCTTGGTTCTCATAGTCTGCATTCATTTGCAGAGTTCTTACAGCATCACATTCACTCCCCTGAAGCCAGCTCTTGTCTGACCAGCAAAAGGAAGCCATTCACTATTCTGAAGCCATTCAGTCTGAATATAATGGCCACAGAGAAATCTGTCAGGAAGGGTGGTAGACAACGCTGAGGCAACACAGCTCTAGATCTGCCTCCAGATCTATACGAATTGTACAAGTCAGATCCCCAAGAAAGTTACAATCAGCGCAAGACACGAATCCAATGGATTCGAAGATATTGGGCTGAAGAATGGTTCAAGTATAACTTCGTGACCCCTGAATATGCAGAGAAGAATGCTATCAAGCGCCCATGGGGACATATCCTATACAAGAATCTACAGCCAAAGTCGAAGCCTGAAGCCATTGCTCAAGGCTTCTACCCATGCATGGTCCGAGGACCGAAGACTGATACTGCCGACCCATCATCCTTGTTATGGTGTCGTGAAGACAATCTGTTCGAGCGCAACTATCAGTTCGCCAAGGAGTCAGCTACCAAGAACAAGAAGGAGCTAGGACTCAACTTCAACCCTGGTCCATCTGCTCCAAGGGCTGATGGCACACGGGATGCCAATCCAAATGTCATCGGCCCCTTCACCAACTTCGATGTTCTACTCTCACACATCGCTACTCATAGGTCTACGATGGAGCAATCTGCTGATGACACAGACTTTGAAGATGCGCCAGAACCACCAAAGCAGAAGATGAAGAAGACAAAAGCTTCGAAGTCCTTTGCCACACCAAAAGCTTCGACAGTGAAGCCATTGGCCACTGCACCTCCTGAAGCCAGTGTGCAGTTTGAAGACCTGTCACGTGTCTCCAAGAAGGTCGAGAAGACCAATAAAACCAAGAAGCCCAAGAAGATTTCTGGGCATGAATTGACTCCTGCTGCCGTTCTAAGGAACGAGGAACACACCATTGATCTGTCCAGTGATGAAGATCGTGGTGATGAAGCACTTGAGCAACTGATCAAGAGCAAGCAAGAGGCAGAGATCTTCAACGATCTGCCCCTCTTTGATGTTGACATTCTGAACAATTTCATTGATGAGTGGTTCAATGACCAAAGCCTCAATATTGATGATCTATAGCTGCCAGTGAGCATCAGCGTCACATTTCATGGAGCCATTGCCAATGAACTAGTCGTGGCTCAGAAAATCCTTGAGTTGAAAAACAAGATTGATTATGAGAAGGCACATTTCAAGAAGAACATAGCCAAGCTCAGCGTGGCAGATGTTCAAATCTTCAAGAAGATGATGCATGATCTCAAAGAAGAGTTTCACAAGAAGAGGGAAGAAGCCAAAGGATCACGAGAGCGCATGAAGTATTTCGCAGAGAAATTTGTTCAAGCCCACAATGAAGCTGAAAAGCGCAAAGCTCTTGGGCGTCCTAGCATCGACCCCAGAATGGCTGCCAAGCCAACGAAGAAGTCTGCCGTGGCCCGAACTAAAGCATCAAGGCAGGAAGAACCTCGCATTGTCTTCCCTTCCAGCATGTCAGGCTCGAAGCCTAAGGTCCCCTTAGCAGATTCAGAACTGAAGAAAACAAGGGCAGCTGAAGCTGATGCCAGGAAACGCAAGCACAAGAACACCTCTGATGAGGCCCCATCCAAGAAGAAATTGAAGACAAAGTCTTCAAAGAAAGAGCGTGTTGAGGCCTCTGAGCCCCTTATTGTTGAGCCCATTTCTGTTGCCCGTCCAGCCTCCACCAACCAAGAACGTCGCCTTGTGATCCACGTGCCTGCTTCCATAGAGGCTCCTGAAGATGAAGAAGTTCCAGCTATTGACCCCATCACAGCTAAAGACATTGGTCATGAAGAAAATGTTCATCATGATGAAGTCCTTCCTCAGCTCGAGTCCTAGTCGGTATCATCGCCTGTTCTTACGAATAGTGAACTCATCAGCATTGGTCGTCCCTTGATGCCAATTACACAAGATGACTCATGGGCCGAGCGCCCTCAGCAAGACACCCCTGTCCATGATGAGTGTAAGTGCATCTAGTGCCACCCCTAGTTGGTTTTGGAGTATTGACGACAAACCTAGTTGAGGGACTAATGTGTTTGTGAGAATTGCAGGATAACACAGGTAGAAGTCCCCCATTGTTTCGGTTTTCCTACCAGAGATGACCCCTAAAAATGTATGAAGACATTGAAGTCAAAGGTGGTAAGTGAAGACATTCACCTTGAAGACTATGACAAGAGAAGACATCGCATGAAGACTATGGAGCGCGAAGACTTAGATCTTCCGTAGTTCTTTTTCTTCTTTGTTGAGTCATAGGAACCACCGTACTGTTAAGTGGGGTCCAAGAAAACCAGTCAGAATGACTATAGTGATGCTTAACCAAAATCCTATGTCTTCAAGTGAAGACTATGAGAGCGAATCTTGTTTAGAGTTGGACAAGTCAGCTTTGCTTGTAGCCCAAGTAAAGTTGCCGTGTGTGTTTGAAATCTGACCGTTGGAACACGTGTCAGTTCCTTAGTGACCCAGGGTCATTTCGGACAAATCAGGTCAGGTTGCCTAGTGGCTATAAATAGCCCACCCCCTACAACCATAAATGGTTGGCTGCTTAGAGTTAAAGTACGGCTTTTGTCGTTTGAGAGCAACCCACCTCGAAGCCTTTGAGAGAGAATTCCTTGCGAGGATAAAGCCCTAACCACCCAGAGCCAAAGACTGTTAGGCATCACTTAAGTCTCCCTGTCTGTGTGATATGAAGACTTATTACACTTGAGGACTGTGAATCCTCCAGCCAGTTAGGCGTCGCATTCTGAGCATCCAAGAGTCATTGTGGATCGCCGGTGAACGAAGTCTGTGAAGGTTTGGGAGTCTACCTTGAAGACTTACCAGAGTGATTGGGCGAGGTCTGTGTGACCTTAGCTCAAGGGGAATACGGTGAGGACTGGGTGTCCTGAGCTGCGTGTTCAGGACTGGGTGTCCGGGACTGTGTGTCCTCAGGTTTAAATACCTAGCCGCCCTAACCAGACGTACACTTGTCACAGCAACTGGAACTGGTCTAACAAATCATTGTCTTCAACGAGTCACTGGTTTCATCCTTCCCTTTCCTTTACTTACTATTGGTCCTTGTGAAGTCATTGTATGATTGCACTATCTTTTATCTTCACTGAGTGACTGCGTATTCTGTTTGGCTTCATAATATCTTCCTACCTGATCCTAACTACCTAGCTGCTATAGGTCATTGTGCTTTCACTTCATTGAATACTTGACTATGGTTTGCCTAGTGTAGTCTACCTTCCGCTGCATGGTAATAGGTCTATTTCTATCATTTGTCTTCGAAACTTCCATGTTTTTAAGACTTTCATAAAAATCGCCTATTCACCCCTGTAAGTGCATCTAGTGCCACCCCTAGTTGGTTTTGGAGTATTGACGACAAACCTAGTTGAGGGACTAATGTGTTTGTGAGAATTGCAGGATAACACAGGTAAAAGTCCCTCATTGATTCGGTTTTCCTACCAGAGATGACCCCTAAAAATGTATGAAGACATTGATGTCAAAGGTGGTATGTGAAAATACTCACATTGAAGACTATGACAAGAGAAGACATCGCATGAAGCCTATGGAGCTCAAAGACTTAGATCTTTCGTAGTTCTTTTTTTTCTTTATTGAGTCATAGGAACCACCGTACTGTTAAGTGGGGTCCAAAAGAACCAGTCAGAATGACTGAAGTGATGCTTAACCAAAACCTATGTCTTCGAGTGAAGACTATGAGAGCGAATCTTGTCCAGAGTCGGACAAGTCAGCTTTGCTTGTAGCCCAAGTAAAGTTGCCGTGTGTGTTTGAAATCTGACCATTGGAACACGTGTCAGTTCCTTAGTGACCCAGGGTCATTTCGGACAAATCAGGTCCGGTTGCCTAGTGGCTATAAATAGCCCACCCCCTACAACCATAAACGGTTGGCTGCTCAGAGTTAAAGTACGGCTTTTGTCGTTTGAGAGCAACCCACCTCGAAGCCTTTGAGAGAGAATTCCTTGCGAGGATAAAGCCCTAACCACCCAGAGCCAAAGAGTGTTAGGCATCACTTAAGTCTTCCTGTCTGTGTGATCTGAAGACTTATTACACTTGAGGACTGTGAATCCTCCAGCCGGTTAGGCGTCGCGTTCTGAGCATCCAAGAGTCATTGTGGATCGCCGGTGAACGAAGTCTTTGAAGGTTTGGGAGTCTACTTTGAAGACTTACCAGAGTGATTGGGCGAGGTCTGTGTGACCTTAGCTCAAGGGGAATACGGTGAGGACTGGGTGTCTTGAGCTGCGTGTTCAGGACTGGGTGTCCGGGACTATGTGTCCTCAGGTTTAAATACCTAGCCGCCCTAACCAGATGTACAGTTGTCACAGCAACTGGAACTGGTCTACCAAATCATTGTCTTCAACGAGTCACTGGTTTCATCCTTCCCTTTCCTTTACTTACTGTTGGTCCTTGTGAAGTCATTGTATGATTGCACTATCTTTTGTCTTCACTGAGTGACTGCGTATTCTGTTTGGCTTCATAATATCTTCCTACCTGATCCTAACTACCTAGCTGCTATAGGTCATTGTGCTTTCACTTCATTGAATACTTGACTATGGTTTGCCTAGTGTAGTCTACCTTCCGCTGCATGGTAATAGGTCTATTTCTATCGTTTGTCTTTGAAACTTCCACATTTTGAAGACTTTCATAAAAATCGCCTATTCACCCCCCTCTAGTCGATATAACGCACTTTCAATTGGTATCAGAGCAAGGTACTCCCTTGTTCTGTGTGATTCGGTTTAACCACCTGGAGTTTTAGCTATGTCGACTGCAGGGATAATTAAAGTCTCCACTGCGTGCCCCGTCTTCGAAGGAACTGAATATCCCTACTGGAAGAATAAGATGCGCATGCATCTTGAAGCCATTGATGTCGACCTATGGTATGTCGTCAAGAATGGCATTCCCAAGGCTGGTGAAGGTGTCACCGCTGCTGATGTCAAGAAGTTCATTCAACTGGACTCCACTGCCAAGAACATCATCTGTGGTCATCTAACAAAAGGACAGTATGGCCGTGTAAGTGCTTTGGAAACATCTAAGCTAGTCTGGGACTGGCTCTCCGAGGTCAATGAAGGCGTCTCAACCTAGAGAGATCAGAGAATTAGTGTCCTTCGCAACCTCTTCAACCACTTCAAGAGAAATGACAATGAGAATGTCCAGCTCACGTTTGATCGACTCACTGACATCACAAATGAGCTTCAAGCTCTCGGCGCCACTAAGATCACCAAGCATGAAGTCGTCAAGACACTCCTGAGATCACATGACAGCTCGTTTGACACCCTAGCCCTGATGATTCAAGAACGTCCTGACTTCAAGACACTCGATCCATCTGACATACTTGAGAGGCTCAACATACACGAGTTTCAGCTTTCTGAGAAAAGAGACATCTATGGTCCCAACTATGGGCGAACTCGTGCCTTGAAGGCAAAAGCTGTCTCCACATCTGAAGAAGAATCTGACAGCAGTTCTGATGATCCTGAAGACATTGGAAAGGAGCTTGCTATGCTTGTGAAGAAGTTCCAAAAATTCACCAAGAAGAAAGGCTTCCGAAAGTCTTCACGATCAAGCTCAAGGAATGATGAAGCTTCTGCTTATGACTACAAGAAAAGATCATGCCACAAGTGCAAGAAAACTGGCCACTACATCTCTGAGTGTCCGCAGTGGGACAATGAGAACAACAACAAGAAGAAGAGCAAGGAGTATGACTCTGACGACAAGAAGATGAAGAAATACTCAAAGTATTCTTCCAAGTCTTCCTCCAAGTCTTCATCACACAAGAAGAGCTCATCTGGCAAGGCACATGCGTTTGTTGGCAATGAAATGGATTCAGAGGAGGAGTCTGCTTCTGAGGAGGCGGAGGTGGAGTCTGAGGAGGAGTCCGATTCTGGCGTTGTGATTCTGGCTACAGCAGACGTTGCCAAGTCCATCTTCAACACTGAAGACAACGACTTCATCACCGACACCGATGCAAATGACAAGGACTACTCCGCTCCTACCTACTGCTTCATGGCACGCGGTGCCAAGGTAAACACACGCACTACTCCCTATCAAACATCTAGTGAAGATGACTCTGATTGTGATTCCAAACCCAGCTACAAAACACTTGCTAAAATTGCAACTGAACAACAGAAAGCTATGGAACATATTCAAAAACTATTAGACAAAAGCGATGATCTGTTAGACGCTGAAATGACTCGATCTCAGTCCTTAATTGAAGACATATAAAATCTTCATGTTAAGTATGAGGAACTTGAAAGTCGTCATGAAACGCTCACAACAACTCATGAAAGGCTTTCCTATGATTATCTTCAAAGGAAGCAAGATCTTGAGAAATTGAGAGCGGCTCATGAAGATCTTCAAAAGGAAAACGAGTCACTTGGCGTCAAACATATCATTTCCGCTCAGGAAGGATTTGAACCACCATGTCTTAAATGCATTGAGCGTGATAACGCTACCTTTGTTGCTGAATGTTCTACTGCTGCTACTATTGCAATATCTTCAACTGTTGATGTGGTAACTAACCCCTCTGCTGAGGATACCACTGCTATTGTTGATGAGAATGCTAGGTTGAAGACACTGCTTGAAACAGGGATGTACAAAAGTCTCAAAGGGCATCAGACACTATGTGATGTCCTCAAGAGGCAGATCCTGAACCGAAACCCTAGGAAAGAGGGTGTTGGGTTCGAAAGGAAAATGAATGCTGATGGCTCTTACTGGAAACCTGAGCAGTACCCCAAAACCACATGGGTTGCTGCAAAGGAACCCTCAGCGGATCCATCCACCCTATCTGGCTTCACTTGTGCTAATCCCATCGTTATTGATGAATCCTTTGATGCAAACTATAAACTGTTTAAGATTCAGAATGGTGAAGTGTTTGCCAGGTATATTGGTACTAAATGCAGGAATGGACCGCCTATGAAGAAGATCTGGGTGCCGAAAAGGTGTTTGGAGAATCTTCCTGTGAATGTCATCCTGAGACCACAGGTGAAGAAGATAAACCCCAGACCACAGGCTTCATACGGTCCAAAGACTTCATACAGACAGAGGACTCACCTGAGTCGCACTGACGCAAATGTTTTGCAGGGAAGCCATACTCAGGCCTATGAATATGAGCGTGGTGCATCAAACCGCCATGTTCATAAGACCAAGAACTATTCTGCTTATTCTTATGAGTACTATTGTCCTCTTGCAAGACATTTTGCTAGGGCTCCAAAGCCAAAGTCCTCAGATGCTACACTTAGACTTATTGCTTCTAAGCCACCCTTGAAGATGTGGGTGGCTAAGAAAGCATAACTCTCTTTTGCAGGGAAGGGTCTCCAGCAGAAAACCAAAATCGTCTGACGCTATTGCTGGGGACCTTAAACATCTTGTAGGGTGCAAGATCAAATGCCCAAATGGTCTTATTATGTACTTTGTTCCTGAATCACTTGCTACTCGCCCTATCAGTCCAAATCTCGATCTAAGCTTTCATAACCCACTGGTTCGTCAAATGTTTTTGCTTCATAATTCTCTTCGTGAAGCCTATTCCCCTAACTGCACTGTAGGGTACTACACCAGCAGCTTCAGAATGGATTATTGATAGTGGGTGTACCAATCACATGACTGGCAAGAGAAGCCTTCTTATGGACTCAACCTTACGTCCATCCAACAAGAGTCACATCACATTTTCTGACACTGGTAAAAGTAAGGTATTGGGTCTAGGTAGAGTTGCAATCTCAAAGGATCAACACATGGATAAAGTCATGCTTGTTGAATCCCTTGGTTTCAACTTAATGTCTGTCTCAATGCTTTGCGATTTAAACATGATCGTGATGTTTGGAAAATATCGTTGCCTTGTTCTAATGGAATGCGAGAAGTCTCTAGTGTTTGAAGGGTATAGGAAAGATGATTTGTACGTTGTAGATTTCTCAGCAGGACCACAGCTTGCCGTATGTCTTCTGGCAGAAGCTTCAGAATGCTGGCTCTGGCATCGGAGGCTAGGGCATGCTGGCATGAGGAACCTCCACACCCTTGCAAAGAAGAAGCATGTCATAGGCATCGAGGGCGTCAAGTTCAAGAAAGATCACTTATGCGGTGCCTGTGAAGCAGGAAAGATGACGAGGGCCAGGCATCCCTCGAAGACAATCATGACAACAACTCGACCCTTCGAACTACTCCACATGGATCTTTTCGGTCCCACTCATTACTCAACTCTTACCACTACTGCTTGTCTCTATGGCTTTGTCATTGTTGATGATTACTCTAGATATACTTGGGTGCACATAATCCTCTACAAGACTGAAGTGCAGGATGTCTTCAGACGCTTCGCCAATCGAGCAATGAACAACTATGGCGCCAAGATAAAGCACATCAGAAGTGACAATGGCACTAAATTCAAGAACAATGGCCTTGATACATATCTTGATACTTTGGGCATCACACATGAATTCTCAGCTCCGTACACGCCACAGCAGAATGGCGTCGTCGAACGCAAGAACAGAACACTCATTGAGATGGCCCGAACGATGCTTGATGAATACAAGACTCCAAGAAAATTCTGGCCTGAAGCCATTGATACTGCATGCCATACAATCAACCGTGTTTATCTTCACAAGCTTTTGAACAAGACTTCTTATGAGCTCCTTACTGGCAAGAAGCCAAATGTCAGTTACTTCAGAGTATTTGGCGCCAGGTGCTGGATCAAGGATCCACATCACACTTCAAAATTTGCACCAAAAGCACATGAGGGTTTTATGCTTGGATATGGAAAGGATTCACACTCCTACAGAGTCTTCAATCTCTTTCATTATAAAGTGGTTGAAACAGTGGATGTGCGGTTCGATGAGACTAACGGTTCACAAAGAGAGCACCTGCCAAATGTGCTAGATGAAGTTCCATCCAGTGAATCAATCAAACTTATGGGAACTGGAGAAATCATACCCTCTGAAGCTCAACCTGAAGAGGAACTTATCATCTCCGCACCTGATCAACCTGAAGACAATGCTCAGCCTGAAGACAATCCCTAGAACAATGACAATGATCAGCAAGAACAAAATCTTCGCCCTGTACATCCTCGTGTTGCCAATGAAGTGCAGATTGAGAGAATAATTGATAGCATCAATGCACCCGGTCCGCTCACTCGTTCAAGGGCAACACAGCTAGCAAATTTCTATGGGCACTTCGCATTCGTCTCAATAACAGAACCCAAGAAAGTTGAAGAAGCCTTCATGGAACCTGAATGGATTCAAGCTATGCAAGAAGAGCTTCAACAGTTTGAGCTGAATAATGTATGGGAACTGGTTAAGCGTCTTGATCCTCGGAAGCACAATATAATAGGCACCAAATGGATATACCGCAACAAGCAAGATGAGCATGGTCAAGTTGTCAGAAACAAAGCTCGTCTCGTTGCTCAAGGATACACTCAAGTTGAAGGGATTGACTTCGATGAAACATTTGCTCTTGTGGCTAGACTTAAAGCCATACGCATACTACTGGCCTATGCAAATCATCATAACATACTTCTGTATCAAATGGATGTGAAGAGCGCTTTTCTCAATGGCAAGATTGAAGAAGAAGTGTATGTCGCACAACCACCTGGCTTTGAAGATCCAAAACATCCTGACATGGTATACAAGCTCAACAAGGCACTGTATGGCCTCAAACAAGCCCCTCGGGCTTGGTATGACACACTCAAATACTTCCTGAAGAGCAAAGGCTTCACACCTGGTTCCCTCGATCCCACTCTCTTCACGAAGACATATGATGGTGAACTGTTTGTGTGCCAAATATATGTGGATGACATTATCTTCGGCTGCACCAATCAGAAATACAGTGAAGAATTTGGATATATGATGCAAGAGCAATACCAGATGTCCATGATGGGAGAGCTGAAGTTCTTCCTTGGTCTTCAAATACGACAGCAACGCAATGACATCTTTATATCTCAAGAGAAGTATCTCAAAGATTGCCTGAAGAAGTTCGGTATGCAAGACTGCAAAGGCTTCAAGACGCCAATGCCAGCCAAACATCATCTGGGTCCCGATGACAATGGTAAAGAGTTTGATCAAAAGGTATACCGCCCCATGATTGGTTCTTTACTTTATCTATGTGCATCTAGGCCAGATATTATGCTTAGTGTTTGCATGTTTGCTCGATTCCAAGCGGCACCAAAGGAATCGCATCACTTAGCTGTGAAGCGAATTCTTCGATATTTGGCTTACACCCAAACTCTAGGATTATGGTATCCAAAGGGCTCAGAGTTTGATCTAGTTGGATTCTTGGATGCTGATTATGCTGGTGACAAGGTTGATCGCAAGTCTACATCAGGCACATGCCATTTTCTGGGACGATCACTTGTATGTTGGTCTTCAAAGAAGCAGAATTGTGTATCTCTCTCCACTGCTGAATCTGAATACATTGCTGCTGGATCTTGCCGCGCTCAGCTTCTGTGGATGAAGCAAACACTCAAAGACTATGGCATTCATCTGAAGCAAGTGCCACTCTACTGCGACAACGAAAGCGCCATCAAGATTGCCAACAACCCAGTTCAGCACTCGAAGACAAAGCACATTGAGATTCGTCATCACTTTCTCAGATATCATGTTGTGAAGGAAGATATTGATATCATACACGTCAACACTGAAGAGCAATTGGCAGATATCTTCACCAAGCCCTTGGATGAGAAGAGATTCTGCAAGTTACGGTGTGAGCTAAATATCTTGGAATCCTCAAATGTCCTGTGATCAGGCACACATCCTAACACTTATGCATATTGATGACTTAGATGTGCAACACACGAAGTAAAGTATATCTTCAATCAATGAAGACATGCATTCTAAGTGTGAATACATTAATGAGGAATTTGACTTCGGAGCGCCACGATAATTCTGCGACGTGTCTGGGTCTAATACTTCCTATACGGTGGGTAAGGCCACCACCAAATGTTCTGTTTGAAGTGTTTCACTCATGGTGTTACATTTGCTATGTCTTCACATTTGGTTTGGCTTCAATCTCAACATGTCTTCATGATTATCTTCGCTATGTTGATTATATATATATACTAGTGTTCTGTCCTCTACAACATTCGCTTATAGCTATGTCTTCTTGTTGAATCTTTTGAACTAAGTGAATGTGATCGGACCCTAACCTCTCTATGCTTTCTATCTCAAACTCTATCTCTCCAAATCGTATGCATTCTTTTGAAACTGTCAAATGTCTTCTCTGCGTCCTTGTCAGCAGAAGATACAGAGACAAACATTAAGTTCGCTTTCAATGCTAATTCCTTCACCTGAAACCCGGAGAAGTGGGAACGACCACCCGACAATCCAGGCGTGCGTGGGACGTGGAACAACCTCCGATATGCTGCATGATGGCCACGTGTTCCTCAGATGTGAATCGCCAGGGGCACCTGTGTAATAACACTGAGCCGCCCCTGTCCCTATAAATACATGCCACACCACAGTCATTATCTCTTCTTTCACTCTCGCACGAACCCTAGCGCCACCGCTAGCCCTCGACGACGCCGGCGACGAAGCGCTTAGCTGCCGCAACCTCTCTGACACCGTATTCACACCGACCGCGGACATCGTCCTCTCCGCCATCGCCGTAGGTGTCCTCCGTCGCCAAGTTAGGGCACGGACGATCGAAGTGCTCGGCCTCCTCTTCCACTCCATCTAGTAGTTCCTTGTGTGGTAAATAAAAACCTCCTTTTTACGACCCCTTTGATCCTACAGATTCGTCACTTTCTACCACAAGTGATTTTTGTTCACACATGTTGGATCCACTTCATACTGCATCTCATATTATGCCTAGTATGTTCACTTATGCTTCACAAAGTAGTTAGATTCCTCACTTGTACTGATCCGTGGATTAGTACAAATCTGGAACCAACTCCTTATCTATGAGTGAATGTCTTCGCATGATGAGGTCAATGTCTTCTACACTGATTTATCTTCAAAATCTTCTGAGAATGCATATGACCTCTTCCCCTTCCCTCGCACCTTAATGCTGTCACAGGTACATGTCCGTGGGAGAATCCCTTGGTTCTCATAGTCTGCATTCATTTGCAGAATTCTTACAGTATCATATAAATTCTCCCGAAGCCAGTTCCTGTTTGTTCAGCAAGCGAAAGCCTTTAAAGCCTTTGAACGTGTTGAAGCCATTCAGTTTGAAGTTCATGGCTGCAGAGAAATCAGCAAGGAAGGGTGGCAGACAGCATCGTGGGGGAACATCAAGAGATTTGCCTGATGACCTCTCAGAGCTTTACAAGACAGATCCTGAAGAGAATTACAATCAGCGCAAGACATGAATCCAATGGATTCGACGATATTGGGTAGAACAGTGGTTCAAGTACAGATTTGTGACAAAGGAATATGCTGAGAAAAATGCCATCAAGCGACCTTGGGGAGACATCCTATACAAAAATCTTCAACCCAGGTCTAGAGATGAAGCCATTGAACAAAGCTTCTATCCCTGCATGGTCCGTGGACCACAGCCTGCGGATGCTGACCCATCGTCACTGCTATGGTGTCGAGACGACAATCTGTTCAAGCGCAACTTCCAGTTTGCCCAGAATTCGGCAAAGCAGAACAAGAAGTCTTTGGGACTAGACTTCAAACCTGGTCCCTCTGCTCCCCGTGCCGATGGCACCCGCGAAGCTAAACCCAATCTTGTTGGGCCCTTCTACAACCTGGAAGGTCTCATCACTCATATCGTGGTTCAAGGGACAGCCGTGGATGAGCCTGCAGATGACACTGAATCAGATGAAGCGCCTGCAGCGCCGAAGCCAAAGAAACTGAAGCAGCCTAAAGCTTCAAAGCCTGCCTCAGCACCAAAAATCTCACAGGCGAAGCCACTGGCTACTGCACCTCCTGAAGACAGTGTGTAGTCTGAAGATCTGTCACGCATCTCCAAGCCCCAGAAAGTCAAGATGCCTCTTCCACACACCAGCCAAGAACTGACTGCTGCTGCTATTCTGCGCAACGATGCCATTCATCTGTCCAGTGATGAAGATCTTGCAGATGACGCTCTTGAGCAACTGATCAAGAGCAAAGAAGAAGCAAAAATCTTCAATGATCTGCCTCTCTTTGACATGGCAATCATCCACAACTTCATTGATGAGTGGTTTGACACGCCCAACCTCAGCTTCGAAGATCTGCAACTTCCAATTGGCCTCAGTGTCGCCTTCCATGGCTCCATTGCTTTAGAGTTAGCTCTAGCTCAGCGCATCGTCGAACTGAAGCAAAATATTGACTTTGAGAAAGCTCAGTTCAAGAAGCATATGGCCAAGCTCAGCGTGCAAGAGGTGAAAAACTTCAAGATTATGCTGCACGAGCTCAAAGAAGCCTTTCTCAAGAAACGTGTAGAAGCTCAAGGTTCTCGTGAGCGCATGAAGGTCCTCGCTGACAAGAGTATGCAAGCCTACAATGAGGCTGAGAAGCGCAAGGCCCTTGGTCGTCCTAGCATCGACCCTAGGATGGCTGCAAAGCAGAAGAAGAAGCCCGCTATGGCCAAACCTGACGCACCAAGGCAGGAAGCACATCCCATTGTCTTCCCAACCAGCATGACTGGCTCGAAGCCAAAAGCCAGGTCTACCCCTTCAGAACTAAAGAAGACAAGGACTACTGAGGCTGAAGCCAGAAATAGGAAACATTCTGAAGTCTCTGATGCTGCTCCCTCCAAGAAGAAGCGGAAGACCAAGAAGGAATGGGCTGCTCCCACAGAGCCCTTAATTGTTGAACCCATCTCCATGGTTCGCCCTGCCGCTGAACATCAAGAGCACCAACTGACTGTCCATGAGCCTGCTTCCACAGAGGCTCATGAAGCTGAAGACTTTCCAGCAGCTCATCCCACTACTACTGAAGACATTGGTCACCATGACCATGCCGAAGATGATGCAGTTCTTCCTCAGATCGAGCACCAACAGGTATCATCGCCTGTGCTTACGCACAGCGAACTCATCAGCATTGGTCATCCTGTGACGCCAATTGCTCAGGATGCATCATGGGCTGATCACCCACAAGAACAAGAAGAAGATGACCTTGAGGCCCAGCCAACTCCTTCTCCAAAAGCGTCGCCAGCATTACGCAGGCTTCGCAAAGGACCAAGGCCACCAGTCTCTGAATCTGAAGCTAAAGCTGCTAAAGATGTTCCGGCTGCATCAGCCGATGAAGAAGAAACCCCAAGAGTTGGTACACCCCCGTCTCACCAAGAAGCTGTTCTCGAGGAGAACGTGTCTGTGACCGACCCTCCAGCTCATCAAGTGGAGGTTGAGAATCTTGAGGCTGCCACCACCAAAACAAATGAAGCCAATGACGTTATCATGGCTGAAGCAAATGTGGAGCCTGCACCAACCAATGAGCCAGAAGTCAGTGAAGCAAATGATGCTACTGCTCCTGTTCCTGCGCCTGCTGCTGGTCCTCAGTTTGACTATCATGTTGAGCACAGGCCTTAGGTACAGAAGCCAATTCCAAGGTTGCCCAGGTTTCCAGGTCCTGCATCAGCACCTAGATCCTTCAATGTCAACGGCTTCAAAGCAGACAACACTTTCTTCAACAGCTCCAAGAACCCCTACTCAAGGGAACGAATATCTTCTGATAGGTTCTGGAGCTATCCACAGCAAAGCTATTACTCCTGCATTCTATACAATCAAGGTCGCATCTTCCCACATAAGCGTCTTGACACCGAAGCAATAGCTGGTCTGCCCTGTCTGGAAGAAGCTCTGGATTGCTTCAAAGAGGTTGGACTGTTGCCTTTTATCACCGACCAAGAGCACTGGAACGAAGAGTTGCTGCTCCAATTTTATGCCACACTTCACATACGTGGCTACAACAGAGATCCGAAGACTTGGGTCCTGGAGTGGATGACAGGAAATGTTCATCACGAAGCCAAAGCCTTTGATATCATTGAGCTCACTGGTCTGCCCACTCCTGGAGATCTCTATGAACCTGGCTGTCAGCTTCACAGTGAAGCTATGGAGATCATTTTTCAGAAGCCTGAACCAAATATAAGTCAGATGCTCAGTATGATGAAGCCCTTGCCACAAGATGCTGCATATCCTAAGGAGTTCTTTGTTGAAGACCTTGAGTATCTGCCAAGGACTATCTATCACATCATAAGGCGAACTCTCTGGCCCATCAAAGGACATTCTCCACATGCAAAGCTGGAAGGTGCAATGAAGACTTTGGTCTTCTATATTCTTCATGGCAAATGCTTCAATGCACAAGACTTCTTCATCCGCCAACTTGCTGCATCAGGCTCTGATCTTTTTGGCTTGAAGTTCTACGCTCCATGGATAATGCGGCTGATTAAACTCCACTCCGCTATCTCATATCAGCCATCTGCTCACAATCATCGGATCTTTCTGCCTGATGTGGATATGTCCGTTGAAGCCATTTATCCTGAGCCTGCCAAGGAGCCTCTTAATCTTCAGAATGCGGAGCATCAAAGTTTCTCACAGAACATTGAAGGAGTTGAAGCAGTCACTCGTGTTTATCATCTGGCTGGAACTACATGTGCACCTCATCGTGCCCTTACTGAAGCCACCGAAAGCACTATTGCCCAACGACCCAAGAAGCGATCTCGGGTTCTCAATGACCGAGAGCTTCTGGTGGCTCTTCATCAGAAACAGGATAGGCATCATGACTGGCTGAAGCGCCAAATGCAAAGCCTCTTGGTGGATGTCAACCGCATTCGCAATCTTGCCACCAAGAATGCCTTTGTTGCCCATGAAACCTCTCGACGCACATGGAAAGGGCTGACGCTTATGTGCTCTGAAGATGATCTTCAAGAGGATGGCTTCTCTGAATGCTTCAAGTTTGACTCCACACCTCCTTGAAGGGCAGTGCTGCGACGAACTCCATCTCTTGAAGACTCTGAGTTCTCTTCCTCTGCGGCAACTGTGAATGCCAGAGTGATCGAGGACGAAGATGATGCTACTTCACCGCCCCCTCCTTCAGCATGCTTCGACACTGCTCCAAGTTCTTCTGCACCGCCGAACACCACCGACGACCCTGCTGCTTCACCTACTCTTCATGGGAACGAGTAGATGCTCTATGTCTTCAAACCTTTTTGGTCCTTACTGACAAAAGGGGGAGAAGCATATAAGTTTGATAGTCTTCAAGCGGGTCCATATGGGCGGTTGCTTTATATTTTGCCTAGTGTTTACAACTCTCGTTTTGATGCATTTGGTTCTTTGAGTTGTAACACTTAAACTCGATGGTCATCCGCTACTTATTTGCTACTTTACGATGCGATGATAAATTCCGCATGTGCGACGATAAACTCCGCACTTAGATCATTTTGCAGATGTCCATTTTCCATTATGCATGTCATTATCTTCACATACCTTCACATGCAAAATGAATTGTCATCATAAGTTGAAGAGGATCTCCACAAGTACAACCTGCCATGTGCATTTGCATTCCAAAAGCAAATTACTTATATGCACATCTTCAGGGGGAGCCCTTGCAACTTATGAAGACAATTCCTTATCCTTTACAATTTCACATATTATATTCCCCGTTGAAAACTTCAACTAGCTTGTCATCAATCACCAAAAAGGGGGAGATTGTAAGTGCATCTAGTGCCACCCCTAGTTGGTTTTGGAGTATTGAAGACAAACCTAGTTGAGGGACTAATGTTCTTGTGAGAATTGCAGGATAACACAGGTAAAAGTTCCTCATTGATTCGGTTTTCCTACCAGAGATGACCCCTAAAAATGTATGAAGACATTGATGTCAAAGGTGGTATGTGAAGATACTCACATTGAAGACTATGACAAGAGAAGATATCGCATGAAGCCTATGGAGCTCGAAGACTTAGATCTTTCGTAGTTCTTTTTCTTCTTTATTGAGTCATAGGAACCACCGTACTGTTAAGTGGGGTCCAAGAGAACTAGTCAGAATGACTGAAGTGATGCTTAACCAAAACCTATGTCTTCGAGTGAAGACTATGAGAGCGAATCTTGTCCAGAGTCGGACAAGTCAGCTTTGCTTGTAGCCCAAGTAAAGTTACCGTGTGTGTTTGAAATCTGACCGTTGGAACACGTGTCAGTTCCTTAGTGACCTAGGGTCATTTCGGACAAATCAGGTTGGGTTGCCTAGTGGCTATAAATAGCCCACCCCCTACAACCATAAACGGTTGGCTGCTCAGAGTTAAAGTATGGCTTTTGTCGTTTGAGAGCAACCCACCTCGAAGCCTTTGAGAGAGAATTCCTTGCGAGGATAAAGCCCTAACCACCCAGAGCCAAAGAGTGTTAGGCATCACTTAAGTCTTCCTATCTGTGTGATCTGAAGACTTATTACACTTGAGGACTGTGAATCCTCCAGCCGGTTAGGCATCGCGTTCTAAGCATCCAAGAGTCATTGTGGATCGCCGGTGAACAAAGTCTGTGAAGGTTTGGGAGTCTACCTTGAAGACATACCAAAGTGATTGGGCGAGGTCTGTGTGACCTTAGCTCAAGGGGAATACGGTGAGGACTGGGTGTCCTGAGCTGCGTGTTCAGGACTGGGTGTCCGGGACTATGTGTCCTCAGGTTTAAATACCTAGCCGCCCTAACCAGACATACAGTTGTCACAACAACTGGAACTGGTCTAACAAATCATTGTCTTCAATGAGTCACTGGTTTCATCCTTCCCTTCCCTTTACTTACTGTTGGTCCTTGTGAAGTCATTGTATGATTGCACTATCTTTTGTCTTCACTGAGTGACTGCATATTCTGTTTGGCTTCATAATATCTTCCTACCTGATCCTAACTACCTAGCTGCTATAGGTCATTGTGCTTTCACTTCATTGAATACTTGACTATGGTTTGCCTAGTGTAGTCTACCTTCCGCTGCATGGTAATAGGTCTATTTCTATTGTTTGTCTTCGAAACTTCCACGTTTTGAAGACTTTCATAAAAATCGCCTATTCACCCCCCCTCTAGTCGATATAACGCACTTTCAATTGGTATCAGAGCAAGGTACTCCCTTGTTCTGTGTGATTCGGTTTAACCACCTGGAGTTTTAGCTATGTCGACTGCATGGATAATTAAAGTCTCCGTTGTGTGCCCCGTCTTCGATGGAACTGAATATCCCTACTGGAAGAATAAGATGCGCATGCATCTTGAAGCCATTGATGTCGACCTATGGTATGTCATCAAGAATGGCGTTCCCAAGGCTAGAGAAGGTGTCACTGCCGCTGATGTCAAGAAGTTTGTTCAACTGGACTCTACTGCCAAGAATATCATCTATGGTCATCTGAACAAAGGACAGTATGGCCGTGTGAGTGCTTTGGAAACATCTAGGCTAGTTTGAGACTGGCTATCCAAGGTCAACGAAGGCGTCTCAACACAGAGAGATCAAAGAATCAGTGTCCTTCGCAACCTCTTCAACCGCTTCAAGAGAAATGACAATGAGAATGTCCAGCTCACGTTTGATCGACTCACTGACATCACAAATGAACTTCAAGCCCTCGGCGCTACTGAGATCACCAAGCATGAAGTCGTCAAGACACTCCTGAGATCACTTGACAGTTTGTTTGACACCCTAGCCCTGATGATTCAAGAACGTCCTGATTTCAAGACACTCGATCCGTCTGACATACTTGAGAGGCTCAACACACACGAGTTTCAGCTTTCTGAGAAAAGAGACATCTACGGTCCCAACTATGGGCGAACTCGTGCCTTGAAGGCAAAGGCTGTCTCCTCATCTGAAGAAGAATCTGATAGCAGTTCTGATGATCCTGAAGACATTGGAAGGGAGCTTGCTATGCTTGTGAAGAAGTTCCAAAAATTCACCAAGAAGAAAGGCCTCAGAAAGTCGTCACGATCAAGCTCAAGGAATGATGAAGCTTCTGCTCATGACTACAAGAAGAGAACATGTCACAAGTGCAAGAAACCTGGCCACTACATCTCTGAGTGTCCACAGTGGGACAATGAGAACAAGAATAAGAAGAAGAAGCAAGGAGTATGACTCTGACGACAAGAAAGAAGAAGAAATACTCAAAATCTTCTTCCAAGTCTTCCTCCAAGTCTTCATCACACAAGAAGAGCTCATCTGGCAAGGCACGTGCATTTGTTGGCAAGGAAATGGACTCTGAGGATGAGTCCGCTTCTGAGGAGGCGGAGGTGGAGTCTGAGCAGGAGTCCGACTCTGGCATTGCAAGTCTGGCTACAGCATACGTTGCCAAGTCCATCTTCAACACTGAAGAAAATGACTTCATCACCGACACCGATGCAAATGACAAGGACTACTCCGCTCCTTCCTACTGCTTCATGGCATGTGGTGCCAAGGTAAACACACGCACTACTCACTATCAAACATCTAGTGACGATGACTCTGGTTCGTCAAATTTTTTTTATTCACAATTCTCTTCGTGAAGCCTATCCCCCTAACTGCACTGTAGGGTACGACACCAGCTGCTTCAGAATGGATTATTGATAGTGGGTGTACAAATCACATGACTGGCAAGCGAAGCCTTCTCATGGACTCAACTTTACGTCCATCAGACAAAAGTCACATCACATTTGCCGACACTGGTAAAAGCAAGGTATTGGGTCTAGGTAGAGTTGCAATCTCAAAGGATCAACACATGGATAAAGTCATGCTTGTTGAATCCCTTGGTTTCAACTTAATGTCTGTCTCAATGCTTTGCGATTTAAAAATGATTGTGATGTTTGGAAAATATCGTTGCCTTGTACTAATGGAATCTGACAAGTCTCTAGTGTTTGAAGGGTATAGGAAAGATGATTTGTACGTAGTAGATTTCTCAGCAGGACCACAGCTTGCCGTATGTCTTCTGGCAAAAGCTTCAGAATGCTGGCTCTGGCATCTTAGGCTAGGGCATGCTGGCATGAGGATCCTCCACACCCTTGCAAAGAAGAAGCATGTCATAGGCATCGAGAGCGTCAAGTTCAATAAAGATCACTTATGCGGTGCCTGTGAAGCAGGAAAGATGACGGGGGCCAAGCATCCCTCGAAGACAATCATGACAACGACTCGACCCTTCGAACTGCTCCACATGGATCTTTTCGGTCCCACTCATTACTCAACTCTTACTACTACTGCTTGTCTCTATGGCTTTGTCATTGTTGATGATTATTCTAGATATACTTGGGTGCACATAATCCTCTACAAGACTGAAGTGCAGGATGTCTTCAGACGCTTCGCCAATCGAGCAATGAACAACTATGGCGCCAAGATAAAGCACATCAGAAGTGACAATGGCACTGAATTCAAGAACAATGGCCTTGATACATATCTTGATACTTTTGGCATCACACATGAATTCTCAGCTCCGTACACGCCACAGTAGAATGGTGTCGTCGAACGCAAGAACAGAACACTTATTGAGATGGATCGAACGATGCTTGTTGAATACAAGACTCCAAGAAAATTCTGGCCTGAAGCCATTGCCACTGCATGCCATATCATCAACCGTGTTTATCTTCACAAGCTTCTGAACAAGACATCCTATGAGCTCCTTACTGGCAAGAAGACAAATGTCAGCTACTTCAGCGTATTTGGCGCCAAGTGCTGGATCAAGGATCCACATCACACTTCAAAGTTTGCACCAAAAGCACATGAGGGTTTTATGCTTGGATATGGAAAGGATTCTCACTCCTACAGAGTCTTCAATCTCTTTCATTACAAAGTGGTTGAAACAGTGGATGTGCGGTTCGATGAAACTAACGGCTCACAAAGAGAGCAACTGCCAAATGTGCTAGATGAAGTTCCATCCAGTGAATCAATCAAACTTATGGGAACTGGAGAAATCATACCTTCTGAAGCTCAACCTGAAGAAGAACTTATCATCTCCGCACCTGATCAACCTGAAGACAATGCTCAGCCTGAAGACAATCCCTCTTAACAATGAAAATGATCAGCAAGAGCAAAATCTTCGTCCTGTACATCCTCGTGTTGCAAATGAAGTGCATATAGAGAATAATTGATAGCATCAATGCACCAAGTCCACTCACTCGTTCAAGGGCAACACAGCTAGCAAATTTTTGTGGGAACTTCGCATTCGTCTCAATAACAGAACCCAAGAAAGTTGAAGAAGCCTTCATGGAACCTGAATGGATTCAAGCTATGTAAGAAGAGCTTCAACAGTTTGAGCTGAATAATGTATGGGAACTGGTTAAGCGTCCTGATCCTCGGAAGCACAATATAATAGGCAACAAATGGATATATCGCAACAAGCAAGATGAGCATGGTCAAGTTGTCAGAAACAAAGGTCGTCTCGTTGCTCAAGGATACACTCAAGTTGAAGGGATTGTCTTCGATGAAACATTTGCTCCTGTGGCTAGACTTGAAGCCATACGCATACTGCTGGCCTATGCAAATCATCATAACATACTTCTGTATCAAATGGATGTGAAGAGCGCTTTTCTCAATGGCAAGATTGAAGAAGAAGTGTATGTTGCACAACCACCTGGCTTTGAATATCCAAAACATCCTGACATGGTATACAAGCTCAACAAGGCACTGTATGTCCTCAAACAAGCCCCTCGGGCTTGGTATGACACACTCAAAGACTTCCTGAAGAGCAAAGGCTTCAAATCTGGTTCCCTCGACCCCACTCTCTTCACGAAGACATATGATGGTGAACTGTTTGTGTGCCAAATATATGTGGATGACATTATCTTCGGCTGCACCAATCAGAAATACAGTGAAGAGTTTGGATATATGATGCAAGAGCAATATCAGATGTTCATGATGGGTGAGCTGAAGTTCTTCCTTGTTCTTCAAATACGTCAGCAACGCAACAGCATCTTTATATATCAAGAGAAGTATCTCAAAGATTGCCTGAAGAAGTTTGGTATGCAAGACTGCAAAGGCTTCACGACGCCAATGCCAGCCAAACATCATCTGGGTCCCGACGACAATGGTAAAGAGTTCGATCAAAAGGTATACCGCTCCATGATTGGTTCTTTACTTCATCTATGTGCATCTAGGCCAGTTATTATGCTTAGTGTTTGCATGTGTGCTCGATTCCAAGCGGCACCAAAGGAATCACATCACTTAGCTATGAAGCAAATTCTTCGATATTTGGCTTACACCCCAACTCTAGGATTATGGTATCCAAAGGGCTCAGAGTTTGATCTGGTTGGATTTTCGGATGCTGATTATGCTGATGACAAGGTGGATCGCAAGTCTACATCAGGCACATGTCATTTTCTGGGACGATCACTTGTATGTTGGTCTTCAAAGAAGCAGAACTGTGTATCTCTCTCCACTGCTGAATCTGAATACATTGCTGCTGGATCTTGCTGCGCTCAGCTTCTGTGGATGAAGCAAACCCTCAAAGACTATGGCATTCGCCACTCTACTGCGACAACGAAAGCTCCATCAAGATTGCCAACAACCCAGTTCAGCACTCGAAGACAAAGCACATTGAAATTCGTCATCACTTTCTCAGAGATCATGTTGTGAAGGAAGATATTGATATCATACACATCAACACTGAAGAGCAATTGGCAGATATCTTCACCAAGCCCTTGGATGAGAAGAGATTTTGCAAGTTACGGTATGAGCTAAATATCTTGGAATCCTCAAATGTCCTGTGATCAGGCACACATCCTAACACTTATGCATGTTGATGACTTAGATGTGCAACACACGAAGCAAAGTATATCTTCAATCAATGAAGACATACATTCTAAGTGTGAATACACTAATGTGGAATTTGACTTCGGAGCGCCACGATAATTGTGCGCCGTGTCTGGGTCTAATACTTCCTATATGGTAGGTAACGCCACCACAAAATTCGTCTGTTTGAAGTGTTTTACCCATGGTGTTACATTTGCTGTGTCTTCACATTTGGTTTGATTTCAATCTCAACATGTCTTCATGATTATCTTCATTATGTTGATCACACACACACACACACACATCTGGGTTATTCTGTTACGCGTAACAGAATATTATTCTGTTACCCTTTTTGAACTGACGGTTTCAGGTGGTTGTACTTATGTTTTCGAAGCAGTTGAACTAATGCTTTTAGTTGTGTTTAACAGATCGTCTTCTTTAGTTCAAAAACTTTTTGTAATTTTTTTGTCGGAACGTGGCGTGTAATATATCGTTGGAAAGCTCTTGACAACCATATTTCAAGTATATTGAACGTTTTTACAAAATCATTATGGTTTAAGAGCAGTTTTGAAAAACCCATTTTTTTCAAAACCGAAAACGTGAATCGTATTTTGGACTCAATATTTAAACGGTTTGTCGGAATTGAGCAAATAAGATGGCGTTGGAAAGCTAGTGAAAATCCGCATCTTCCATATATGTATTGTTTTTTCTAATTCTATATAATTTAAAAGTAATTTGAAAAACGGTGAAATTCTGGGCGAAACATATTTTCGCGATTTTTTGCAAACGGTTTGTCAGATTGACGCAAATGATACGGCGTTGGAAAGCTATGTAAAATGCGCAACTTTTTCATATAGAAATGTTTTTCTAATTCCTTACGGTTTAAAAACAAATTCGAATACGGTCAAATTTGATTTTGAACGCGATTTTTTTAAAAAGTTTGTCGAAATATGGTAAATAATATACCGTTGGATAGCTATCAAAAATGCGAAACTTAGTCATGTTGAACGTTTTCTCTACTTCGCAACTGTTTAAGAGTAATTTTGAATACGGCATGACGGGTCCTGCTGCTTTCTCGTGTGAAAAACAGAGTAGTCATACTGATATATATGTATGTTTGTACTGAGCTATTTTTTGTAGAGTAATTTTGAATGGTTCCGAAAAAGGGTGCTTGTACTGATGCTTGCATGGGTTTGTACTAAGCGTGTTTTCACTTACTAGACTTTGCTCTGTTTTTTGGTAATATTTTTCTCGTAAGTTTTCAACGGTTTACTGTATCGTCACCCCTGTACTTGTATGGTTTGTATCATCGAACTGAATGATATTTTATTCAAAAAGAAAATGTGTTTGTTTTGTTTAATTTTTTTAATTCAACATTTTTTTGACAACGTTGTTCTGAACTTCTCTCATTTTGCGACTTGTCGGGGGCAGCCTAGGTCCCAGGGGAGGCACGGCGGCGTACCAGAGGTAGGTGACGGGATCGCGTCTCGGTGCTTCATGGAGGGAGGCAGTGTCGGGGTCGCACGCCGGTGCTTGGTGGCGGCAGACCACGCGCGCCGGTGCTTCATCGTGCGTAGTTTATTTCCTCAAACTTTATTGGCACCAAATTTTTTTTTTCGTGCCTCTCGAACTGATGCGAACTTTATTGGCACCAAATTTGTATACTTGAATTTCTATGTGTGTTTCCTTTTTAATTCAAACTGACAATTTCTTTTTATTCCAAACTGATTGCCATTTTTAACTCGTACTGATCAATATTTTTAATTCAAACCTTTTTGTACTTTCAAAGGACAGAAATTAGCACAAATTAGCACAAACATCCTCATCTTAGCAATTTCTTTTTATTCTGAACTGATCCCCGTTTTTAACTCGTACTGATCAATACTTTTAATTCAAACCTTTTTGTACTTTCATATGACAGAAATTATTCATCTCCCCCGACCTCTTAAATTTCAAGACTCCCGCACAAGCATCCTCATCTTAGCAAGACAAGCTAAGTCATTTGCATGCAGAGCAACAATAACAATACTCCTAACATACCAAGGGACGTCACACTGGAAAACACAATGCAACCAACGTGTTCTCTCTAGTGGCAAAATCGATAATTTTTGAACTTGCACGACATCTAAACAAGAACTACATGATACACAATTTTCCATCATGCACCTGCTATCCTGAACATAAATGAAATGAGAGAAGGGTATCCTGAACATCTAAACAAGAACTTGCAATTTTTTTCCATCATGCACCTAGAGGTTCTGCCTTCTCCCCCGGCCCTGAAACAAGAGCACCATCAGATGAACGGGAATAGGGTCGAGGAGCAACGACCGTCGTTGGCCCTGGAAGCAAGAAAAGTGAATCGATACGGTTAACTCGTTGAACTAAGATAGTCAGCTAACTAATTGCAATAAAGAGTCTAAATCACTTTTCTTCTGGTGGAAGTGGAGGAATGATTAACAGAATACATAAATTCATTTTTATTAACACAAAAAAACTACGACGAACAGGAATACAAAATGCATTGTACAGGCAGAGAGTAAACATACAACTCCCATTCTAAAAAGTAAAAAAGTACTCCCATACATAAATTCATTTTTATTAACACAAAAAAACTACGACAAACAGGAATACAAAATGCATTGTACAGGCAGAGAGTAAACATACAACTCCCATTCTAAAAAGTAAAAAAGTAAACATACAACAAAATATAGTTGGCCCTATAAGTTCTTCTGTCTCCAGAACACATGTATACATAGATGCATCTCCATCTACAAGGAAGGATAGATGAGGTACTGTAATTTATAAGAAAAAAAGGTATGCTAGAATGTAAAACTGGAAAGGGAAAACAAGTGCAATGTTTTTACGGAAATATGCCCGCGGGGGTCGGTTCCATAGCTCTTTCCACCTGCAGCCACTAACACAAACACTAACAAGGAAAAGGCACACATAATTACACAGGGGGAAATCAGTTACATGCCCAACCAAGATTAATAATTACTTGTTCTACTTCCATGGTTTCACACGATGATATGCACCTTGTGAAGCAACCTAACCTGAAACTACTTCTCATTCAGCTTAAAATTAACCCCACATAATTTAGTTTTGGCTCAGATATTAACAGGGAAAATCACCTTTGCATCTGTTTTTGTTCTAGGTAAGTGAACGTTTACAAACAGTACATGATGATGGAACATTTTCATCAAGAAATATAAAAAAAATGCCTATAGTTGAATGGGAACATTTTCTTGTTCGGTAACAGAAGGAACTTGATTTTTAGACATTGACCATTATTCCACACATGGAAATCAAAATAGAGTCAAAGCACTTACTAAAAAGGTCCCATTGGCATGCCAAAGTTGCGTTTTTCCTCGATCAATTATGAAAAGATCAATGCCAAGAATAAAATCATAACTTGATTTTTCTAATGGATACATACTGATGAACTACTACAAGTCTTGTTGTTGAACTGTCCTTGCTGTTCAACATGTATTTTCTTTTTACAAAATATAATTGAAGAGTACTGAAAATGTGGTGTATTTTTTAAAAAATATATGAACTTTACTGAAAAGAACTTCTGAATGTTTGGGACGATAGTTTGTGAACTTCTCGATGATTTTTTTTAAATGTTTGTGCGATCAAAAATAGAAAAGAGTGGCAAATCAGATTTGCACTTTCCTGTACAAAAAGTTTAAACTCCCTATCAAATGATTGGTTTCGGTAACAAAAAAATTTGGCCGAACCACTTACGTACAAAACCGAATTTGATTCAAACTTCACACATCAAGAAGTTTGAACTTCACTAAAAAATTTAAATAGGTCAACCAAATACATACAAACAGAAAACATGCTATAATTGGTCCTGTTTATACAACAAGAAAATATTTAGAGATCACATTTCAAAATTTTGTTTTGCGAACTCTCAAGCAAGCATCAATTGAACATACGCGGAGATACAAGGATGAGATGATGAAAGCTGACCTTTAGTAGATGGCGAAGAACGGCCAACGACATCGCTTGAATAATAGACCACATGAATTAGATAAATGAACCACTTTTTCTAACCACATAAATGTAGAACTGTAGGAATTAGCAAAATTGAACTAACATTTGATGCTCCTGCTTCTATTATTTTTTAGTGATAATGAGATAAACAAGTATCAAGAAAAACATGAGCTAGGAAAAAGGAAAAACAAGTTATAAAGTAGAACAACACAACAAAATGCACGGACAAACTATGTGATGCAAGTACACCATGTGATGCAAGTACCAACTCTTTTTCTCTCTGAAACAAGCAAGATTCACACAAACATCCTGCATTTCTAGCATCAGAAATTACTTGTCATGAACTGCAAGATTTACACAAGTAGACCAACCAATGGTGAAATCTACTCATTTGTTTTAAGGAATCAGTAATTTGGTACCCGCGGGGGATTCATGTGCTTCGTTGTACTGAATTTAATAACGAAAATGCATATTCATAGAGAAAAGAACCCAAAAGAAGTGATGCACCATGTCCCGTTGCAGCTCAACGTGTGTAGTGTACTTGCACTATGATCAACCATTTTTTTGACTAGATATTTCATGGGAGTCTAGGGTGCTTGCCCTAAAATGCAAAACTGTAGTACGCCAATCTTTTCTTTGTTTAATCCTTAAACTGAAGGAAGCTCTTGACTTGTAAGATGAATCGAAAATGCATCCAAAGCTGTACTGAAAAAACTGAAGCCCCGGGAAGCCTTTACTACAAGCAGGATAAGGGCTGGGGCTTTCTATGCTGGTGGAGCGCCATGTCCTCCGTCGTCAGCGAGCTCCGGCCATGAACCCACGTCCACCTTAATTGTCGTCACTGGAAAAGAAACAACATGATATGAGAAACAAGATGAGAGGGAGAGATTGAGCTGGATCCAAGGCGGAGCACGGGGTGGCCTGCACGCAGCTCCTTGAGCGACCGACCATGGAGCAAGTAATTGGACTGCCGAGTTGGACGACATGCTGTGGCCACCGGATGCGGCGATGCAATGCGACAGTCTGCTGCGGGGGCTAGGCGAAGGCTTGTGGCATTGATTGGTGGCGCTGGGGTGGCTCCCGCTGGTGGGGGTTGGAAGCAGGAGGGCCGCCGGAGGCGCGTGGAAGCAGGGAGACCGCCGGCTGTGCGTGGAAACAGGGGGGTGGTGGTTGCTCGTGGAAGTAGGGGGCGGCACCGGCGGAGGGTGGAAGGAGGGGCGGCGCGGGCGTCGGGTGGAAGCAGGAGGCGGCGCGGCGTCGGGTGGAAGCAGGAGGGGTGGCGCCTGTGTCGGGTGGAAGCAGGGGGCGGCGCCGCGGCGGGGTGGATGCAGGGGGTTAGCCGCCGGCGTCGTTGGGGAGGGAGACGGCGAGCAGCGTCGTGGGGGACGAAGGCGGTGGCCGGCGGCATGGGGGTAGAGGCGGCGGCCGGTGGTGTGGGGGTCGGAGGCCCGCGGCTGGAGTGATGCGATGAGAGGGTCGCTGGCCTTTTTGCTTTCTTTTCTGTGAGTAGCGTTTGGGCCATTGCAAAAACACATCGGCCCCTATATAGAGCCGGGGGTAACAGAATATTATTCTGTTACTAGTAACAAAATAGCTCAGTCCTATATATATATATATACACGAGTGTTCTGTCCTCTACAACATTCACTTATAGCTATGTCTTCTTGTTGAGTCTTTTGAACTAAGTGAATGTGATCGGACCCTACCCTCTCTATGCTTTCTATCTCAAACTCTATCTCTCCAAATCATATGCATTCTATTGAAACTGTCGAATGTCTTCTCTGCGTCCTTGTCAGCAGAAGATACAGAGACAAACATTAAGTCCGTTTTCAATGCCAATTCCTTCACCTGAAACCCGGAGAAGTGGGAACGACCACCCGACAATCTAGGCATGCGTGGGAACGTGGAACAACCTCCGATATGCTGCATGATGGCCACGTGTTCTTCAGATGTGAATCGCCAGGGGCACTTGTGTAATAACGTTGTGCCGTCCCTGTCCCTATAAATACACGCCTCACCACAGACATTATCCTTTCTTCCACTCTCGCACGAACCCTAGCGCCACTGCTAGCCCTCGATGACGTCGGCGATGAAGCGCTTAGCTGCCGCGACCTCTCCGACGCCGTCTTCACGCCGGCCGCGGACATCGTCTTCTCCGCCGTTGCCGTAGGTGTCCTCCGTCGCCAAGTTAGGGCACGGACGATCGAACTGCTCGGCCTCCTCTTCCACTCCGTCTAGCAGTTCCTTGTGTGGTAAATAAAACTTCCTTTTTACGGCCTCTTTGATCCTATAAATTCGTCACTTTCTACCACAAGCAGTTCACACAAGTTGGATCCACTTCATACTGCATCTCATATTATGCCTAGTATATTCACTTATGCTTCACAAAGTAGTTAGATTCCTCACTTGTACTGATCTGTGGATTCGTACAAATCTGGAACCAACTCCTTATCTATGAGTGAATGTCTTCGCATGATGAGGTCAATGTCTTCTAAACTGATTTATCTTCAAAATCTTCTAAGAATGCATATGACCTCTTCCCCTTCCCTCGCACCTTAATGCTGTCATAGGTACATGTCCGTGGGAGAATCCCTTGGTTCTCATAGTCTGCATTCATTTGCAGAATTCTTACAGCATGACATAATTCTCCCCAAGCCAGTTCCTGTTTGTCCAGCAAGCGAAAGCCCTTGAAACCTTTGAACGTATTGAAGCCATTCAGTTTAAAGTTCATGGCTGCAGAGAAATCAGCAAGGAAGGGTGGCAGAAAGCGTCGAGGTGAGACATCAACAGATCTGCCCGATGACCTCTCAGAACTGTACAAGACAGATCCAGAAGAGGATTAGAATTAGCGCAAGACACGAATCCAATGGATTCGACGATATTGGGCAGAACAGTGGTTCAAGTACAGATTTGTGACAAAGGAATATGCTGAAAAGAATGCCATCAAGCGACCATGGGGAGACATCCTATACAAAAATCTTCAACCCAGGTCCAGAGATGAAGCCATCGAACAAGGCTTCTATCCCTGCATGGTCCGTGGACCACAGCCTGCGGATGCTGACCCATCGTCACTGCTCTTGTGTCGTGACGACAATCTGTTCAAGCGCAACTTCCAGTTTGCCCAGAATTCGGCGAAGCAGAACAAGAAGTCATTGGGACTAGACTTCAACCCTGGCCCCTCTGCTCCCCGTGCAGATGGCACCCGCGATGCCGAACCCAATGTCGTCGGTTCGTTCTACAACCTGGATGGCCTCATCACTCACATCTCTGTTCAAGGTGCCAAAGTGGATCATTCTGATGATGATGCTGACACTGATGAAGCCCCAGCTCCTACTCCAAAGCCGCAGAAGCCAAAGCTGCCTAAAGCTTCAAAGCCTGCCTCAGCACCAAAAATCTCACGGGCGAAGCCACTGGCTACTGCACCTCCTGAAGACAGTGTGCAGTCTGAAGATCTGTCACGTATCTCCAAGCCCTCGAGAGTCAAGATGCCTCTGCCACACACCAGCCAAGAACTGACTGCTGCTGCCATTCTGCACAACGATGCCATTGATCTGTCCAGTGATGAAGATCTTGCAGATGACGCTCTTGAGAAACTGATCAAGAGCAAAGAAGAAGTAGAAATCTTCAACAATTTGCCTCTCTTTGACGTGGAAATCATCCACGACTTCATCGATGAGTGGTTTGACACGCCCAACCTCAGCTTTGAAGATCTGCAACTTCCCATTGGCCTCAGTGTCGCTTTCCATGGCGCCATTGCTTCGGAGTTAGCTATAGCCCAGCGCATCGTTGAACTGAAGCAGAAGATTGACTTTGAGAAAGCTCAGTTCAAGAAGCATATGGCCAAGCTCAGTGTGCAAGAGGTCAAGAACTTCAAGATCATGCTGCACGAGCTCATAGAAGCCTTTCTCAAGAAGCGTGAAGAAGCTCAAGGTTCTCGTGAGCGCATGAAGAGCCTGGATGACAAGTGTGTGCAAGCCTACAATGAGGATGAGAAGCGCAAGGCCCTTGGGCGTCATGGCATTGACCCCAGGATGGCTGCAAAGCAGCAACAGAAGAAGAAGCCCGCTATGGTCGAACCCGACGCACCAAGGCAGGAAGCACATCCCATTGTCTTCCCAACCAGCATGACTGGCTCAAAGCCAAAAGCCAGGTCTACCGCTTCAGAACTGAAGAAGACGAGGACTGCTGAGGCTGAAACCAGAAAGAGAAAACATACTGAAGCCTCTGCTGCTGCTCCCTCCAAGAAGAAGCGGAAGACCAAGAAGGAACGGGCTGCTCCCACAGAGCCCTTAATTGTTGAACCTATCTCCATGGTTCGCCCTGCTGCTGAACATCAAGAGCGCCAACTGACTGTCCATGAGCCTGCTTTCACAGAGGCTCGTGAAGCTGAAGACATACCAGCAGCTGATCCCACCGCTGCTGAAGACATTGGTCACCATGACCATGTTGAAGATGATGTCGTTCTTCCTCAGATCGAGCACCAACAGGTATCATCGCCTGTGCTTACGCACAACGAACTCATCAGCATTGGTCGTTCTCTGACGCCAATTGCTCAGGATGCAACATGGGCTGATCACCCACAACAACAACAAGTCACATCACCCTGGCAAGAAGAAGAAGATGACTTTGAGGCCCAGCCAACTCCATCTCCAAAGGCGTCGCCTGCGTTACACAGGCTTCGCAAAGGACCAAGGTCTCAAGTCTCCGAGTCTGAAGCTAAAACTGCTGAAGACATTCCGGCTGCATCAGCCGATGACACCCAAGAAGAAGAACGTGTTCCTACTCCCCAACTACTGAAGAAGATGTTCTCGAGGAGAACGTGTCTGTGCCCGACCCTCCAGCTCATCAAGTGGAGGTAGAAAATCTTGAGGCTGCCACCACCAACACCAATGAAGCCACTGACGTTGTCATGGCTGAAGCAAATGTGGAGCCTGTACCAACCCAAGAACCAGAAGTCAGCGAAGCCAATGATGCTACTGCTTCTGTTCCTGCGCCTGCTGCTGGTCCTCAGTTTGACTATCATATTGAGCATAGGCCTCAGGTACAGAAGCCAATGCCAAGGTTGCCCAGCTTTCCAGGTCCTGCAACAGCACCTGGATCCTTCAATGTCAACGGCTTCAAAGCAGACAACACCTTCTTCAATAGCTCCAAGAACCCCTACTCAAGGGAACGAATATCTTCTGATCGGTTCTGGAGCTATCCGCAGCGAAGCTATTACTCCTGCATTCTGTACAATCAAGGTCGCATCTTCCCACATATGCGTCTTGACACCGAAGCAATAGCTAGTCTGCCCTGTCTGGAAGAAGCTCTGGATTGCTTCAAAGAGGTTGGATTGTTGCCTTTCGTCACCGACCAAGAGCACTGGAACGAAGAGTTGCTGCTCCAATTTTATGCCACACTTCACATACGTGGTTACAACAGAGATCCGAAGTCTTGGGACCTGGAGTGGATGACAGGAAATGTTCATCACGAAGCCAAAGCCTTTGATATCATTGAGCTCACTGGTCTGCCCACTCCTGGAGATCTCTATGAACCTGGATGTCAACTTCACAGTGAAGCTATGGAGATCATTTTTCAGAAGCCTGAATCGAATATAAGTCAGATGCTCAGTATGATGAAGCCTTTGCCACAAGATGCTGCATATCCTAAGGAGTTCTTTGTTGAAGACCTTGAGTATATGCCAAGGGCTATCTATCACATTACAAGGCGAACTCTCTGGCCCATCAAAGGACATTCTCCACATGCAAAGCTGGAAGGTGCAATGAAGACTTTGGTCTTCTATATTCTTCATGGAAAATGCTTCAATGCACAAGACTTCTTCATCCGCCAACTTGCTGCATCAGGATCTGATCTTTTTGGCTTGAAGTTCTACGCTCCATGGATAATGCGGCTGATTAAACTCCACTCAGCTATCTCATATCAGCCATCTGCTCGCAATCATCGGATCTTTCTGCCTGATGTGGATATGTCCGTTGAAGCCATTTATCCTGAGCCTGCCAAGGAGCCTCTTAGTCTTTAGAATGCGGAGCATCAAAGTTTCACTCAGAACATTGAAGGAGTTGAAGCAGTCACTCGTGTTTATCCTCTGGCTGGAACTACACGTGCACCTCATCATGCTCTTACTGAAGCCACTGAAAGCACTATTGCCCAATGACCCAAGAAGCGATCTCGTGTTCTCAATGACCGAGAGCTTCTAGTTGCTCTTCATCAGAAACAGGATAGGCATCATGACTGGCTGAAGCGCCAAATGCAAAGCCTCTTGGTGGATGTCAACCGCATTCGCAATCTTGCCACCAAGAATGCCTTTGTTGCCCATGAAACTTGTTGGCGTACATGGAAAGGGCTGACGCTTATGTGCTCTGAGGATGATCTTCAAGAGGATGGCTTCTCTGAACGTTTCAAGTTTGACTCCACACCTCCCCGAAGGGCTGTGCTGTGACGAACTCCATCTCTTGAAGACTCTGAGTTTTCTTCCTCTGCGGCAACTGTGAATGCCAGAGTGATCGAGGACGAAGATGATGCCACTTCACCGCCTCCTACTTCTGCACGCCTCGACACTGCCCCAAGTTCTTCTGCACCGTCGAACACCACCGACGACCCTGCTGCTTCACCTACTCTTCGTGGGAACGAGTAGATGCTCTATGTCTTCAAACCTTTTTGGTCCTCACTGACAAAAAGGGGAGAAGCATATGAGTTTGATAGTCTTCAAGCGGGTCCATATGGGCGGTTACTTTATGTTTTTCCTAGTGTCTACAACTCTCATTTTGATACGTTTGGTTCTTTGAGTTGTAACACTTGAACTCGATGGTCGTCTTCTACTTATTTGCTATTTTGTGATGCGATGATAAATTCCGCATGTGCGACGGTAAATTCCGCACTTAGATCATTTTGCAGACGTCCATTTTTCATTATGCATGTCATTATCTTCACATACCCTTCATGCATGATGAATTGTCATCATAAGTTGAAGAGGATCTCCACAAGTACAACCTGCCATGTGCATTTGCATTCCAAAAGCAAATTACTTATATGCACATCTTCAGGGGGAGCCCTTGTAACTTATGAAGACAATTCCTTATCCTTTACAATTTCACATATTATATTCCCCATTGAAAACTTCAACTAGTTTGTCATCAATCACCAAAAAGGGGGAGATTGTAAGTGCATCTAGTGCCACCCCTAGTTGGTTTTGGAGTATTGACGACAAACCTAGTTGAGGGACTAATGTGTTTGTGAGAATTGCATGATAACACAGGTAGAAGTCCCCCATTGATTCGGTTTTCCTACCAGAGATGACCCCTAAAAATGTATGAAGACATTGAAGTCAAAGGTGGTAAGTGAAGACATTCACCTTGAAGACTATGACAAGAGAAGACATCGCATGAAGACTATGGAGTGTGAAGACTTAGATCTTTCGTAGTTCTTTTTCTTCTTTGTTGAGTCATAAGAACCACCGTACTGTTAAGTGGGGTCCAAGAAAACCAGTCAGAATGACTATAGTGATGCTTAACCAAAATCCTATGTCTTCGAGTGAAGACTATGAGAGCAAATCTTGTTCAGAGTTGGACAAGTCAGCTTTGCTTGTAGCCCAAGTAAAGTTGTCGTGTGTGTTTGAAATCTGACCGTTGGAACACGTGTCCGTTCCTTAGTGACCCAGGTCATTTCGGACAAATTAGGTCGGGTTGCCTAGTGGCTATAAATAGCCCACCCCCTACAACCATAAATGGTTGGCTGCTCAGAGTTAAAGTACGGCTTTTGTTGTTTGAGAGCAACCCACCTCGAAGCATTTGAGAGAGAATTCCTTGAGAGGATAAAGCCCTAACCATCCAGAGCCAAAGAGTGTTAGGCATCACTTAAGTCTTCTTGTCTGTGTGATCTGAAGACTTATTACACTTGAGGACTATGAATCCTCCAGTCGGTTAGGCGTCGCGTTCTGAGCATCCAAGAGTCATTGTGGATCGCCGGTGAATGAAGTCTGTGAAGGTTTGGAAGTCTACCTTGAAGACTTACCAGAGTGATTGGGCGAGGACTGGGTGTCCTTAGCTCAAGGGGAATAAGGTGAAGACGAGGTCTTCTGAGTTGAATCTCAGCCTCCCTAACCAGACGTACAGTTGTCACAACAACTGGAACTGGTCCAACAAATCATTGTCTTCAACGAGTCACTGGTTTCATCCTTCCCTTCCCTTTACTTACTGTTGGTTCTTGTGAAGTCATTGTACGATAGCATCACCGTTCGACTTCATTAAGTGATTACGTGTATTGATTGGCTTCTCAACATCTTCCTACCTGATCCTTACTGCCTAGCTGCTATTTGTCATTGTGCTTTCACTTCATTGAATACATGACTATGGTTTTCCTAGTGTAGTCTACCTTCCGCTGCATGATAATAGGTTTATTTCTATCGTTTGTCTTCGAAACTTACATGTTTTGAAGACTTTCTTAAAAATCGCCTATTCACCCCCCCTCTAGTCGATCACTAGCACTTTCAATGAGACACCTAGAACTCCACCACCTCAAGTCACCATTTCAGTGCTTGACGACGAAAACTACATCGTGCAGACCACTCCATCACCATAGGCGTCGCCCGCATTCCGCAGGCCTCACAAAGGCCCCAGGCCACATGTAGGGATGGCAATTTTATCCATGAATCTGGATACCCATGGATACCTGACCCGGTTGGGCAAGGGTATGGAGCACATTTCTGCCCATGGGTCCGTGGATATGGATACCCACGAACAGTCAGGTTGGGCATGGTTATAGTTTGTGCTCCATGGATATCCAATGGATACCCGTATGACATGTGGGGTCATATGACAGTGACAGTAGCAAGAGTTAATCAATGGGAAATGGCAAGAAATATGCAACTTGTGCCATGAGCTATATGCTACAGAATCAACCTCTGGTATGTCACACTTAAGGACTCATCGTATTACTTGTTACTTACTTATGCATGTTGCTTATGTTGTCATTTGTGAGTGAATGATGATGAGTTGATTTGATATTTGGGAAGGCTTCATGCTGAATTTTCTATGCCCATGGAGCTCCATGGGTATGTGGGTATCCAGCGGGTTTGGTCATGGGCACAAGTTGTGCCCATGGATAATTTGGTGGGTGGGCAGAGGGTAGGAAGATGGGTCATGGGTTGGATTTGGACCAGCTCCACCCGCCCCAAACCCGATCCATTGCCATCCCACCACGTCGAGCATTCCGGAAGGGGAAGTGCACCAAAGCTTAGTAGCACGTCAAGTGTTTCCTGAAGCCACCCCTACTACGAATGTCTCTGAGTCTGAAGCTAAAGCTGCTGAAGACATTTCGGCTGCATCAGCCAATGAAGATCAAGAAGAAAGAGAAGAAGAAAGAGTTGCCACACCCCCTGCTATAGATCCAGTCATTCTCGAGGAGATTGTGATTGTGCCCGACCCTCCTGTTATTGTACAAACGGAGGTTGAAAACATTGAGGCTGCCACAAACAACAATGCTGAAGCCAATGACACTATCATGGCTGAAGACAATGTGGAGCCTGAAGCTCATGAGGAGCCCGAAGCCAATGTGGAAGCTGAAGCCACTGTTCCTCCAAGGCCTCACACCATTGAATAGGCCTATGATCATGGTCAGCTTGTCACAGTTAGATGGCCTGTCATGGTTCCACCCTCTACTGCCGGACCGCAATATGACTATCATGTGGAGCAGAGACCACAAGTTCAGAAGCCCAAGCCACGGCTGCCAAGGCTTCTAGGTGCTGCCACTACAATGGGTTCTTTCAACGTGCACAACTTCAAAGCCCACACCACCTTCTTTGACAGTGCCAAGAATCCATACTCGAAGCCAAAGATCTCTTCCGATCACTTCTGGAGCCATCAGCAGCGCAACTATTACTCCCGCATTCTATACAATCAAGAGCGAATTTTTCCACACATGCGTCTTGATTGTGAAGCTATTGCTGGTCTGCCTTGTCTTGAAGAAGCACTTGACTGGTTCAGGGATGTTGGTCTTCTACCATTTGTGACAGACAAAGAGCACTGGAATGAAGAGCTCCTACTGTAGTTCTATGCTACACTTCATATTCGCGCTTACAACAGGGATCCGAAGACATGGATTCTTGAGTGGATGACAGGTGATGTGCATCATGAAGCCAAAGCTCAAGACATCATCAAGCTTACTTCCCATCCCACTCTAGGCGAGTTCTACGAGCCTGGTTTTCAACGTCATCGCAATGAACTGCAGAGTATCTTCCAGAGGCCTGAGCCAAATATGAGCGAGATGCTTAGTATGATGAAGCCATTGCCTCAAGATGCTGAATACCCCAAAGAGTTCTTCGTAAAGGACCTCGAGTACTTGCCCCGCACTGTTTATCATATTCTACGGTGTACTCTATGGCCGATCAAGGGACGCTCTTCTGAAGCCAAACTAGAAGGAGCCATGAAGACTTTGGTATTTTACATCATCCATGTCATCAGATTCAAATCCCTGGATTTCTTCATCAAACAACTTGCTGCATCTGGGATTGATCTGTTTGGCCTGAAGTTTTATGCTCCATGGGTGATGCGCCTAATCAAGCTCCATTCTACTGTTGACTATCAGACCTCAGCGCGCAACCATCTTGTCTTTCTGCCTGAGGTTGATCTATCCATTGAAGCCATCTACCCTGAGCCTGCCAAGCAGCCTATACATCTTCAGAATGCTGAACACCATAGATTCTCGCAACCAATGGAGAGAATTCTTGTCCCCAATGCTGCAACCCCTAATTATCCTCTGGCTGGGAATATGAGAGTGCCGCATCGCGCCAACACTGAAGCCACAGCTAGTACGGTTGCCCAAAGGCCTCAGAAGCATTCCCGTGTCCTCAATGACCGAGAGCTTCGTGTGGCCCTGCACCAGAAACAGGATAAGCATCATGACTAGCTAAAGCGTCAGATGCAGAGTATCTTGGTGGATGTCAACCACATTTGAAACTTGGCCACCAAGAACTCGTTCGTTGCCATAGAAGCATGTTGGCGGTCCTGGAAGAGTCTCACACTGCTATGTCCTGAAGATGATCTTCGCGAAGATGGCTTCACTAAGGGCTTCAAGTTTGATTCCAGGCCTCCACGAAATGCAAGCTGGCACCGCACTCCTTCAATTGAAGATTCTGAGTGTTCATCTTTGGCTGCAACTGTTGTTGCGAGAGTCATCAATGAAGAAGACGACGCCACTTCACCGACCATGGCTACACTGAATCTCGACACCGCATCAGGCCCGTCTGCACCACCTAGCTCCAATGTCGACCCTACTCCTTCATCTACTCCTAATGGGAACGAGTAGATACTCTATGTCTTCAAACCTTTTTGGTCATTACTGACAAAAGGGGGAGAAGCATATGAGTTGATAGTCTTCAAGCGGGTCCTTATGGGTGGTTACATTATTTTTGCCAAGTATTTAAAACTCTCGTCTTTTGATACATTTGGTTCCTTGAGTTGTAACACTTAAACTCGATGGTCGTATGCTACTTTTTCTGCTACTTTGTGATGCGATGATAAATCCTGCATGAAGCCATTCCACAGACGTCCATTTTTCATTATTCATGTCATTATCTTCATTATCTCTTTATGTGCTCCACAAAGTAAAACCTACCATGTGCATTTGCATTCAAAAGCAAACTACTTATATGCACATATTCAGGGGGAGCCTTTGCTACTTATGAAGACAATGCCTTAATCCTTAAAACTTTCACATACTTTTATCCCCGTTGAAAACTTCAACTGGTTTGTCATCAATCACCAAAAGGGGGGAGATTGTAAGTGCATCTAGTGCCACCCTTGGTTGGTTTTGGAGTATTGATGACAAACTTGGTTGAGGGACTAATGTGTTTCTGAGAATTGCAGGATAACACATGTAGTAGTCCCATATTGATTCAGTTTACCTACCAGAGATGACCCCTAAAAATGTGTGAAGACAATGGTGGTCTGTGAAGATATTCAAAGTGAAGATTATGACATGAGAAAACATTCACATGAAGACTATGGAGTGCGAAGACATAGTTGTTTCGTAGTTTCCTTTTCTTCTTTGTTGAGTCATAGGAACCACCGTACTGTTAAGTGGGGTCCAAGTGAACAAAGTCAGAGTGACTAAAGTGATGCTCAAACAAATCCTATGTCTTCGAGCGAAGACAATGAGAGCAAATCTTATCCAGAGCTCGACGAGTCAGCTTTACTTGTAGCCCAAGTCAAGTTGCCACGTGTGTTTGAAATCTGACCGTGGGACACGTGTCAGTTCCTTAGTGACCCATGGTCATTTAGGACAAATTAGGTCGGGTTGCCTCCTGGCTACAAATAGCCCACCCCCTACACCATAAAGTGGCGGCTGCTCAGAGTTAGTGCACGGCTTTTGTCGTTTGAGAGCAACCCACCTCCGAAGCATTTGAGAGAGAGATCCTTGTGAGGACAGAGCCCAAAACACCCAGAGACAAAGAGTGTTAGGCATCACTGAAGTCTTTCTGTTCGCGTGATCTGAAGACTTTTTACACTTGAGGACTGTGAATCCTCCAGCCTGTGAGGCGTCGTGTTCTGAGCATCCAAGAGTCATTGTGGATTGCCGGTGAACGAAGTCTGTGAAGGTTTGGAAGTCTAGCTTGAAGACTTACCTGAGTGATTGGGCGAGGAATGTGTGTCCTTAGCTCAATGGGAATAAGTTGAAGACGCGGTCTTCTGAGTTAAATCTCAGCCTCCATAACCAGACATACAGTTGTCACAGCAACTGGAACTGGTCTACCAAATCCTTGTCTTCACCAAGCTACCGGTTCTATCCTTCACTTCCCTTTACTTTACAGTTTGTCTTCGTGAAGTCATTGCTTGCATGTATGATCTAATTGAGTTCACTGAGTGAAGACTGTTTACTTTTTGGCTTCATACTCTCTTCCATCCTGATCCATACTGCCTAGCTGCTGATAGTCTTCGTGCTTTCACTTTATTGCTTACTTGACTATGGCTTGCCTAGTGTAGTCTACCTTCTGCTGCATATCAATAGGGTCATTTCTACTATTTGTCTTCAAAGCCCCCATATTTTGAAGACTTTCATAAAAATCTCCTATTCACCCCCCTCTAGTCAATAACTAGCACTTTCAAGCTTGTCCTCACTTGGATTGTTTTTTAAGTTAGGCGAAAGATGGTTCACAGCTAAGGCCCCGAGTGTGGAGCTTGTCCTCACTCTGATTGTTTTTTAGCTTAGGTGAAAGCTAGTTCGCGGCTAAGACCCCGAGTGTGAAGCTTGTCCTCACTTGGATTTTTTAAACTTAGGCGAAAGCTGGTTCGCGTCTAAGCTCCCGAGCATGGAGTAGGTCCTCACTCAGGTTGTTTTTTGAACTTAGGCGGAAGCTGGTCCATGACTACGGCCCCGAGTGTGGGGCTTATCCTCACTCGAATTGTTCTTTAACTTAGGCAAAATCTGGTTCACGGCTAAGCCCCCGAGTGTGGAGCTTGTACTCACTTGAATTGTTTTTTGAACTTAGGATAAGCTGGTTCATAGCTAAGCCCCAGAGTGTGGAGCAGGTCCTCACTCGGTTTGGTTTTTGAACTTAGGCAAAAGCTGGTTCACGGCTAAGCCCCCGAGTGTGGAGCTTGTCCTCACTCGGATTGTTTTTTAACTTAGGCGAAAGCTGGTGCGCAGCTAAGCCCCCGAGTGTGGAGCTTGTCCTGACTCGGATTGTTTTTTGAACTTTGGCGAAGCTGGTTTGCAACTAAGCCCGATCAGGCCTCCCACTGAGAGTGTGTTAGTTTCCAAATGAAGTTAATCACTTGAGTGAAAATGTAGCTCCAGGACGAACTAGACGATATACTGGAAAAGTAAGACTTTTATTCATCTAAGTTCATTCAGGAAATTATTACAACAGAGTATTTTTATTCTAAGTGTAGAACTTGCGAAGCAGGTCTACGTTCCAGGCCCCGGGCTCTTCCATCTCTTTGCTGAAGTTTTAGATCCTGTAGACCTCGTTATGCAGCACCTTTGATATAGCGAATGGCCCTTCCCATGGGGGTGCCAGTTTGTGAGGCCTCTACTGATCCACTTGGAGGACCAGATGTCCTTCCTCAAAGGCTTGCCCTCTCACGTGTCTACAATGACAACAACGCAAGTCTTGTTGATACAACGTTGACCTTATGAGCACCAATTCACATTCCTCCTCCAAGAGGTCGAGACCGTCCTGTCTTGCTTCTTTGGCCCCGGCATCTGAATAAAGATCCACTCGGGGGGAGTTGTGAAGTAAATCACTCGGCAATATTGCTTCCGAGCCATACACCATAAAGAACCGTGTGCGCTTGGTGACCGGTTCAGGTTCTTCCGCAAACCCCAGAGACCGAGGGCAGCTCCATGACCCAGGCTCCTCCCGCGTGATTCAGGTCGCGCATAAGGTGAGGTTTCAACCCTTGGATTTTCAGTCAATTCGCCTGTTTCGCCTGCCCATACGACTGCGGATGTGCCACAGAGGCATAATTGACCTGAGTGCCTTGGAAATAGCAGAACTCACAGAACTCATCCGAATCGAAGTTAGACCCGTTGTCGGTGATGATGCTGTGAGGGACCCGAATCTGAAGATTATTTGCATGGTGAATTGAATGGAAGCTGCCAAGTCTAGCTTCTTTATGGGCTTCACTACGATCCACTTGGTGAACTTGTCGATTGCCACCAATATCGTAAAACCACTCGCCCCAGTTCGGAGAGGGCCGACCATGTCGAGCCCCCAGACGGCGAATGACCAAGTGAGGGGGTTGTCTTCAGGGTGGACGCCGGCTTGTGCGACTAATTCGCATAAAATTGGCACCTGACGCATTGATCCACTATGTCTCGGGCGGCTTCATTGGCACGGGGTTAATAGAGCCCGACTCTGAACGCCTTGGAAACCAGCATCCGAGAGGACGCACGGTGCCCACAAGTTCCCGAGTGAACCTTTTGCAGAATCTGCTGCCCTTCCTCTAGTGATATGCAGCGTTGAGTGACCCTAGTAGTGCTTTTCTTATATAACTAATCCCCATGAAAGTGAAGGTTTTAGATTGGAGGATGATTTGTCGAGCCTCAGCTTCATCTTCTGGGTGCTCCTTCCTGAGCAAATAAGCCCGATATGGTTCATCCCACTCGGGAGTGATAACAAGGATCTCTTGGACCATGTTGATCACCGCAGGGATGTCCACTTCAGTCGGATTGGAGGGAACAATTGGTTGCGGGGTTTCTCCAGAAAGGGTCGTCTTTGATTATGGGCGAGTGTAAGTGCTCTAGGAACACATTCTTAGGTACCGCCTTCCGAGTGGAACCCATCTTGGCCAGATCATTATCTGCTTGGTTCTTCAGTCATGTCACATGATGGAGCTCCAGTCCTTCAAAGTGCTTCTCCAGCTTTCTGATGGCATTGCAATCGCCTGTCTTTGCCAGACTACGGATATCCCATTCCTTCATGACTTAGTTTACCACTAGGTCCGAGTCACCGTAGACCATCAGTCGGTGAACTCCCAGAGAAATTGCCATTCGTAGCCCATACATGCACTAAAAAAAGACACATCCGTGACATTTTGGCCCGAACGATTTTTTTTCTGTCATGCTTATGACACTTCTATGACAATAATTGTGACAAAAGCACGTATCATCATAGATGTGGTGGGATCCTACTTCTATGTCAAAAAATCATGATAGAAAATGGGCTTTTCATCCTGGGCGGGCCGGGGACGCACCTGCATGACATTCTTTGGGCCGTCCATGATGGAAAAAATCATGGTAGAAGCGAGGGCGAGGAAAATTTCGGGGAGTTCCCGGTTACGGTGGGTGGTCGGGGCGAGCGACACACGGAGGGATTGCGCATTTCTCTCGTACACATACACGCGTGTGTGCGAGGCGTTGGGCTCTAACTGAACCCGAGCGAGGCGTTCGCTTACTGAACCCGAGCGATTGATCCCTTGGCTGTTAACTGAACCCGAGCGATTCCTTTGCTACTGCTGCTAACTGAACCTGAGCGATCAATCACTGCTGCTGCTGCTTACTGAAGCCGATCGAACCTGCTGCCTCTTGATGAATAGTGAATGTGGGGGTTGTTTGAACAAGTCGAGACGTACGTGGTTGGGGTTGGATGAACAGTTCCAGGTGGGGGTTGGATGAACAGGACCCCGTGGTAGTAGGGCATTGCCGCTGGATGAACAGGACCCCGAGAGGAGGCCGCCACAGCCGAGCTGGTTGGGGGTGGATGAACATGACCCCGTGGAGGGCTGGTTGCACAGTAGCTGGTGGAGGGCTGGATAACAGTAGCTCGTGGATGAACAGTAGCTGGTGGAGGCAGGAGGAAGACGCTGTGGATGAACAGTAGCCCGTGGAGTCCCATTTTTTGGTACGCCACACCCCTCCTGATGAACGGGACCCCCGTTTCGACCGTAGCGCTCCAACACAAATCCATTTCCTGCGTTTTGGGGTATGCCAGACCCCTCCCGATGAATAGGATGCCATTTCGACTGTAGCCGTTGATACATCTCCAACGTATCTATAATTTTTGATTGTTCCATCCCGTTTTATTATCAATCCTGGATGTTTTATTATCATTTTATGTCATTTTTTGGTACTAACCTATCGACATAGTGCCAAGTGCCCGTTGCTGTTTTCCCCATGTTTTTTACATCGCAGAAAAACAATATCAAACGGAGTCCAAATGCCATGAAACTTTACGGAGATTTTTTATGGACCAGATGGAAGATATTGGGCCCTGGTTGCAACTGGGGGGAGTCCTGAGGAGGGGCGCGCCAGGAGGCCCAGGCGCGCCCTGGTGGGTTGTGCCCACCTCGGGTGCCCCCTGGACCGCCTCTTTGCTCTATAAATACCCCCAAAATCCCAGAACCCTAGGGGAGTCGACGAAATATTCATCCAGCCGCCGCAGAGTCCAGAACCACCAGATCCAATCTAGACACCATCATGGAGGGGTTCACCACTTCCATTGGTGCCTCTCCGATGATGCGTGAGTAGTTCTTTATACCTTCGAGTCCGTAGTTAGTAGCTAGATGGCTTCATCTCTCTCTCTCTCTCTCTCTCTTGATTCTTAATACAATGGTCTCTTGGAGATCCATATGATGTAACTCTTTTGTGGTGTGTTTGCTGGGATCGATGAACTTTGAGTTTATGATCAGATCTATCTTTTTATATCCATAAAAGTATTTGAGTTCCTTTGATCACTTTTATGCATGATCTCTTATAGCCTCGTATTTCTTCTCCGGTATTTGGGTTTTGTCTGGCTAACTTGATCTATTTATCTTGCAATGGGAAGAGGTGCCCGGTAGTGGATTCGATCTTACAGTGCTTGATCCCAGTGACAGAAAGGGAACCGACACGCATGTATCGTTGCTACTAAGGATAAAAATATGGGATCTATATCTACCGCCATAGATAAACGGATCTCATCTACATCATGTCATCGTTCTAATTGCATTACTCCGTTTTTCCATGAACTTAATACACTAGACGCATGCTGGATAGCGGTCGAAGTGTGGAGTAATAGTAGTAGATGCAGGCAGGAGTCGGTCTACTAATCTTGGAAGTAATGCCTATGTAATGATCATTGCCTAGATATCGTCATAATTATTTGAGGTTCTATCAATTGTGCAACAGTAATTTATTTACCCACCGTTTGCTATTTTTCTCGAGAGAAGCCACTAGTGAAACCTACGGCCCTCGGGTCTTCTTTCTCATATATTTGCCTTTACTATCTACTTTTCTCTTGCTTTTATTTTCAGATCTATTAAACCAAAAACCCAAAAATACCTTGCTACAATTTATTTTATTTGGTGTTCGATCTATCAATATTTACAACTTTTTGACGTCCACGCACCGTTTCTGGCGCCGTTACCGAATGGGATTGACAAGCCCTTTAACACGTCCGGTTGCGAGGTGTTGTTATTTGTGTGCAGGGGCTGTTTACGTTGTGTTGCTTGGTTCTCCTACTGGTTCGATAACCTTGGTTTCATATCTGAGGGAAATACCTCTGCCGCTATGCTGCATCATCCCTTCCTCTTTGGGGAAATACCGACATAGCTTCAAGCGACATCAAAAGGAATTTCTGGCGCCGTTGCCGGGGAGGATCTTCATCATAACCAGGTTCCTAATCACAAATCTCATCTCCTCGCAATTTACATTATTTTCCATTTGCTTCTCATTTTCCTCTCCCCCACTTCACAAAAAATTTCCGTTTTATTCGCCTCTCTTTTTCATTCGCCGTCTTCTTGTCGGATCTGTTTTTGTGTGCGTTCTTGTTTGCATAGTCATGATGCCTCAAAGAAAATATTATGATGTTCCTTACCCAAATATTATGCTTGAAATTGAGAAAAGTACTAAGGAATATATGACTACACAATTTGAGCATAATAAGTACTTCACTGAAGAACTTGAGGAGCACCCTGTTGTGCTTGATGCTATCAGAAAACAACATGATGATATTAGTAGAGAAGTTTGCCATCTCCAATCTAAGTTTGCTTTTGCTGAAAGTTTGCTAGGAAAAATATCTGATGCACAAGCTACCTTAGTAAATGAATAAAAGTGGTGAAGATCTTAAATGATTTTTGTTTCTTCTATTGATTATTTGTTTAGTAAAGTTAAGAATGATGAAAAAGGGACTGGAGAAGAGTCAACTTTAGGTATAAGGTGTCCCAATATTTTGGAGGGTGAAAATCTTGTTGAGAAAAATGATGAAAGTGGGTTTGGAGAGGTCAAAACTTTAGCTAGTGATGCACCCACTCTTTTGGATTACAAAGAATTTAATTATGATAGTTTTTCTTTTATTGATTGTATTTCTTTGTTGCAATCCATTATGAATTCACCCCATGCTTATGAACAAAACAAAGCTTTTACTAAACATATTGTTGATGCTATGATGAAAGCTCTTGAAGAAAAATTGGAATTGGAAGTTTCAATTCCTAGAAAATTTTATGATGAGTGGGAACCTACTATCAAAGTCAAGATGAAAAATTATGAGTGTTTTGATTTGTGTGACTTGGGTGCTAGTGTTTCTACAATTTCGAAATCTTTATGTGATGTGCTTGGTCTTACTAATCTTGAAGAGTGTTCTTTGAATTTGCACTTGGCGGATTCTACTATTAAAAAGCCTATGGGAATAATTAATGATGTTCTTATTCTTGCAAATAGAAATTATGTGCCCATAGATTTTATTGTTCTTGATATTGATTGTAATCCGTCTTGTCCAATTATTCTTGGTAGACCATTTTTACGCACTATTGGTGCCATGATTGATATGAAAGAAGACAATATTAAGTTCCAATTTCCTTTGAGGAAGGGTATGGAACACTTTCCTAGAACTAGAATTAAGCCACCCTATGAATCAATCATGAGGGCATCTTATGGATCTCGAACCAAGGATGAAAAAACTTAGATCCTTGCTTTATGCCTAGCTAAGGGCGTAAAACTATAGCGCTTGTTGGGAGGCAAACCAATGAATAAATTTTATTTTTGCTTTTTGCTTCCTGTTCTTTAGTGTTAGCATAATTATGCTACTGTTATGATTGTATTTTTTGTGTTTTAATTAGTGTTTGAGCCAAGTAAAGCCTTTAGGATCTTCTTGGGCAATAGTTGTTTGATCTTGCTGAAAAAACAGAAAGTTTTGCGATCACGAAATTAATTTTCATTTTTTACCACAGAGAAATAAAATACCCATTCCAATTGTAGTAGATCAATATACAAATTTCTCAGGTCGTCCTATTTTTTCAGAGTTTTTTGAGTTACAGAAGTATTCGAAATAGTCAGATTGCTACAGACTGTTATGTTTTGACAAATTCTGTTTTCTTTGTGTTGTGTGCTTATTTTGATGGCTCCATGGTTTTCTTTGATGAGTTTTTTCCATAGAAAAGTTGGAATACAGTAGATATAATACAAAAACAAAATATGAATTGGTTTGATACAACACTTATAGTAGTGATTTATTATTCTTATACTAACAGATCTCACGAAGGCTTCGTTGAGTTTTGTGTGATTGAAGTTTTCAAGTTTTGGGTTATCTTACGATGGATGAAGGAAGGGTGTAAGAGCCTAAGCTTGGGGATACCCCGGCATCCCATGATATTATCCAAGAATGAGCAACCAACTAAGCTTGGGGATGCCCCCGAGTGACATACCCATTTCTTCCAACAACTATCAATATTTTACTCGAGACTATATTTTTATTTGTCACATGATATGTGTTTTGCTTGGAGCGTCTTGTATGATATGTGTCTTTGCTTGTTTTATTTTGTGTTTTAAGTTATAAATCCTTGCTGGACACACCTATTTGAGAGAGCCAAAATTATGTCCTGACTTGTTAGAATTTCTCTCTATGCTTCACTTAAACTTTTTATGAGCTAGGACTTGCTCTAGTGCTTCACTTATATCTTTTTGAGCACGGTGTGCTATGTTATTTTTTAAGAAATGCTCTCTTGCTTCACTTAGATTTATTTGAGAGTTAGTAAAATTTTGAAGAAATTCTCTCTTGCTTCACTTAAATTCTTTTGAGAGAAAGAAAATTGTTATGCTCATGATCTTCACTTATATTTGTTTGAGCTTATGAAAAGCAACACATGAAAATTAGTCCCGAAGTGATAGATATCCAAGAAGGATAAAGAAAAAAAAGATAAAAAAATGTCATGATGATCATTGGACAAAATAAGCTTGATTCTTAGTAATAGTTTTGAGATATGATGATGTGATATGTGAGTCATCTTGATGAGTAATTATGCTTTAGTAATAATCATGTAATGAAATTATATCCTACTTGTGGTGCATTATTCGGTGTTAATTATGCTTAATGCTTGCTTATGAGATTATTCGTTTCTTGGTTGGTCGCTTCCCAATCTTTTGGTAGCCTTCATTTTGCACTAAGTATGACCTCTACTTGTGCATCCAAAATCCTTTAAACCAGTTTTGCCACATGAGTCCACTATACCTACCTATATGCGGTATTCTTTTGCCGTTCTAAGCAAATTTGCATCTGCCATCTCTAATTTTCAAAATAAACTTCTCTTTTGTGTGTTTGTTTCGCTCGCGGAACGGTGATGGGTGGCTAATATTTTCCATGCTAGACGTGTTATTCTCAAGATGAGTGTTTATCCACTTGTCATTGCACGAGAGTAAGGCAAAGGTATTAGGGATGCCCAGTCCCGAAATGCAAAAACAAGTGAATTTACTTTATGTTGTCAAATAATAAATTCCTTGGAAAGTGTTGGTATGGAGGGCAACTGTGGATACGGCTAGCCATGAAAAGTGAAAGTTATGGTGGAAAAAGGAATAAACTTTATTTTCTGTTTGGGAACCCCTATGATATATCTATGCATGGAAAGTATTGGGAACTCTAAGTCATTTTCGTTGGTGGGATGGATACACCTCCCAAAATGTTTTTATCTCTAAGTTTTTTTGCTTTGAGCTCTGGCACCTCTACAAATCCCTACTTCCCTCTACGAAGGGCCTATCTTTTACTTTATGCAATTTTGAGTCTCCAACTTCTCTTATAAAAGCACCAACTAGGAGGCAATTTGATCGTGCTTAGGTATTGGGTGTACTTAATATTCGAGTGTGTTTCATGAATGGATCAATGTTTGAACATGATGGGCTAGGGATAACTTATTTTAGCGTTGATATTTTGAAAGACATGGTTGCTTGTTGATATGCTTGAGTATCTAAATTATTATGTCAAAACTAGACTATTGCTTTGAATCACATAAAAGTCCAAATATCCATGCTATAAAGAAAAGAATATGATATGACATGATGAACAACACTCCACATCAAAAATTCTGTTTTTATCAGTTACCTACTCAAGGACGAGTAGGAGTTAAGCTTAGGGATGCTGATACGTCTCCAACGTATCTATAATTGTTGATTGTTCCATGCTGTTTTATTATCAATCTTGGATATTTTATAATTATTTTACAGTAATTTTATATCATTTTTGGTACTAACCTATTGACATAGTGCCAAGTGCCAGTTGTTGTTTTTCCATGTTTTTTACATCGCACAAAATCAATATCAAACGGAGTCCAAATGCCACGAAACTTTACGGAGATTTTTTATGGACCATATGGAAGATATTGGGCCTTGGTTGCACCTAGGGAGTCCCGAGGAGGGGACAACCCACCAGGGCGTGCCAGGAGACCCAGGCGCGCCCTGGTGGGTTGTGCCCACCTCGGGTGCCCCCCGGACCGCCTCTTTGCTCTATAAATACCCCCAAAATCCCTGAACCCTAGGGGAGTCAAAGAAATATTCATCCAGCCGCTGCAGAGTCAAGAACCACCAGATCCAATCTAGACACCATCTCGGATGGGGTTCACCACCTCCATTGGTGCCTCTCCGATGATGCGTGAGTAGTTCTTTGTAGACCTTCGGGTCCATAGTTAGTAGCTAGATGGCTTCATCTCTCTCCCTTGATTCTCAATACAATGATGTAACTCTTTTGCGGTGTGTTTGTTGGGATCAATGAACTTTGAGTTTATGATCAAATCTATCTTTTTATATCCATGAAAGTATTTGAGTTTCTTTGATCTCTTTTATGCATGATCTCTTATAGCCTCGTATTTCCTCTCCGATATTTGGGTTTTCTCTGTCCAACTTGATCTATTTATCTTGCAATGGGAAGAGGTGCCCGGTAGTGGGTTCGATCTTAAGGTGCTTGATCCCAGTGACAGAAAGGGAACCGACACATATGTATCGTTGCTACTAAGGATAAAAAGATGGGATCTATATCTGCCGCCATAGATAAACGGATCTCGTCTACATCATGTCATCGTTCTTATTGCATTACTCTGTTTTTCCATGAACTTAATACACTAGATGCATGCTAGATAGCGGTCGATGTGTGGAGTAATAGTAGTAGATGCAGGCAGGAGTCGGTCTACTAATCTTGGATGTGATGCCTATGTAATGATCATTGCCTGGATATCGTCATAATTATTTGAGGTTCTATCAATTGCCCAACAGTAATTTGTTTACCCACCGTTTGCTATTTTTCTCGAGAGAAGCCACTAGTGAAACCTACGACCCCCGGGTCTTCTTTCTCATATATTTGCCTTTGCGATCTACTTTTCTCTTGCTTTTATTTCCAGATCTATTAAACCAAAAACCCAAAAATACGTTGCTGCAATTTATTTTATTTGGTGTTCGATCTATCAATATTTACAACCTTTTCCCGTCCACGCACTGTTTCTGGCGCCGCTACCCGAAAGGGATTGACAACCCCTTTAGCACGTTAGGTTGCGAGGTGTTGTTATTTGTGTGCATGGGCTGTTTACGTTGTGTTTGCTTGGTTCTCCTACTGGTTCGATAACCTTGGTTTCATATCTGAGGGAAATATCTACCGCCCTGTGCTGCATCATCCCTTCCTTTTTGGGGAAATACCGACGTAGATTCAAGCGACATCAGCCGGTCGAACAGATGGCCGTTTCCTCCGTACTGTGGTATGCCAGACCCCGTTTCAGCTGTTCCGTCCAAGCCGGTTGGCTCCCGTTGAGCAGGACGCATTCCGACCCAGTATGATGCCTCCCGATGAACAAGACGTTGTCTCTCTGTTCTGACCCAGCCGGTTGGCTGCCCGATGAACATGACGCCATTGATGCCGTCCATTGCCTCTCCATGTACAGGAGCCCTGGTTATACGCATGCGCGAGTAGGCGTTCGAGACCCTGCATGTATGTATGTATGTGGCTGTAACTTTTGGCATGTGGTTGTACATACGTGTACACGGTTTAGAAGGGACTGGCTGAACTGCTACGTCGGGGGCTCTACTACTACACGTGTCGTTGCTTGCTCGACCACGGTAAATTATTGCAGAGAGACCGATTGACCAGTATGTACGTACACGTTCACGACTAGAATGACAACGCTACGTACGCTTCGACCAGGTGGGTCTTGGCTGTCAGGGAGGATAAGGAGGCACTTCCTTGTTTGCGAAGTTATTGATGGTGGGTCGGAGCTGTCAGGGGGGGATTCATTTTTTCACGCCTAATATGGAGGCACTTCCTTGCGTCCGAAGATATAGATGGTGGGTCCTAGCTGTCAGGGGGGAAAACGTATTTTTCGCAAAATACAGCTAAGCCAAAATACAGAGGCCCTTACGGTAGGTCCCTGCTTTCAGGTGGAGGAATCATTATTTTGCGCGTAATAAGGAGGCGCTTCCTTCCTGCGGCCATGGACCCAGCTATCAGCCTCTCCACATACAATCCTCTTCCGATGTAAGTCGTTCCTTTACCACGTTGACCAGGCCGTGCCGAGAGCACCAAGGCGGTGGACGACGGCGAGGCCTAGGAAGGGAATGACCCGGAGCCGGGGAAGACTCGACAGTTGTTCCCCACGCGGAGGGGCGTACGAGGGTTTATTGGTTGGGCTGCAGTGTGAGGCTACCGTCACTGGAGAATAACAGGAGGTCTGGGTGAGTACGGGGATGGCTAGGCCAGTGATGGGAGTAGGGTGGGGCGGTGAGGCCTGCGCGGTAGCAGAGCCGGCCACGGGAGGCAGGAGCAGGCGGCACGGCCGACGCTGGTATGGGAGGCTGGAGCAAGAAGACCAGAGGTTCAAGAAGTACTACAGTCGTTGGATGGACATTGTATGGTCATTGGAGCTAGAATCATTCATATTGACTAAGTTGACAAAGCCCTCCGTCTGCGTCAACTTAGTAGTCCCACAAGTTAGCCTCCAACTATGGTGGGTCCCAGCTAGGAGGGGGAGTATTCATTTTTTGTGCGTAATAAGGAGGCACTTCCTCGCGTGCGAAGATATAGCTGGTGGGTCCGAGCTGTCAGCGAGAGGAATGTTTTTTTCATGAAATACAGAGGCCCTTCCGATGGGTCCCCACTATGAGGTGGAGGAATCAATATTTTGCGTGTAATAAGGAGGCACTTCCTTGCGTGTGGCCGTGGACCCAGCTGCCAGCCTCTCCACGTACAGTCCTCTTCCGATGGATGTCACTCGTTGACCACGTTGACCACGCCGTGCCAAAAGCACCAGGGTGATGGACGACGGCGAGGCCTAGGAAGGGAACGACACAAAGCCAGGGAAGACTCATTGATTCAGTTTACCTACCAGAGATGACACCTAAAAATGTGTGAGACATTCACTTCAAGACTATGGAGTGCGAAGACATAGTTGTTTCGTAGTTTCCTTTTCTTCTTTATTGAGTCATAGGAACCACCGTACTGTTAAGTGGGGTCCAAGTGAACAAAGTCAGAGTGATTGATGTGATGCTCAACCAAAAATCCTATGTCTTCAAGTGAAGACAATGAGAGCAAATCTTATCCAGAGCTGGATGAGTCAGCTTTGCTTGTAGCCCAAGTCAAGCTGCCGCGTGTGTTTGAAATCCGACCGTTGGACACATGTCGGTTCCTTAGTGACCCAGGGTTATTTCAGACGTATCAGGTCAAGTTGCCTCCTGGCTATAAATAGCCCACCCCCTACACCATAAATTGGTGGTTGCTCAGAGTTAGTGCACGTCTTTTGTCGTTTGAGAGCAACCCACCTCCGAAGCCTTTGAGAGAGAGATCCTTGCAAGGACAAAGCCCAAAACACCCAGAGCCAAAGAGTGTTAGGCATCACTGATGTCCTTCTGTCCGCGTGACCTGAAGACTTGTTACACTTGAGGACTATGAATCCTCCAACCGGTTAGGCGTCGCATTCTGAACATCCAAGACCCATTGTGGATTGCCGGTGAACAAAGTCTGTGAAGGTTTGGAAGTCTACCTTGAAGACTTACCAGAGTAATTGGGCAAGGACTGGGTTTCCTTAGCTCAAGGGGAATAAGGTGAAGACGCGATCTTTTGAGTTCAATCTCAGCCTCCCTAACCAGACGTACAGTTGTCACAGCAACTGGAACTGGTCTACCAAATCTCTGTCTTCACCAAGCAACTGGTTCTATACCCAACTTCCTTGACCTTTCAGTTTATCTTTGTGAAGTCATTGCTTGCCTGTCTGATCTAATTGACTTCACTGTGTGAAGACTATTACCTGTTTGGCTTCATACCGTCTTCCATTCTGATCCATACTACCCAGCAGCTGATAGTCTTCGTACTTTCACTTCATTGCTTACTTGACTATGGCTTGTCTAGTGTAGTCTATCTTTCGCTGCATATCAATAGGTTCATTTCATCTGTTTGTCTTCAAAGACCTCATGTATTGAAGACTTTCATAAAAATCGCCTATTCACCCTCTCTAGTCGATAACTAGCACTTTCAATTGGTATTAGAGCAAGGTGTCGTGGTTCTAAGACTGGCAGTAGAGTAGGGGGGTGAGAATGTAGAGGCAAGATCCTAGCTATGGAGGAGTTGTACACACGAGTTTTACGAGTTCAGGCCGTTGTCGGAGGAAGTAACAACCCTACGTCTCGGAGCCCTGAGGCGGTCGACTGAATATATGTGTGTGAATTACAGAAAGTCCGAACCCCTGTCCCAGAGGAGGGGGTGGCTTATATAGAGTGCGCCAGGACCCCAACTCCCCTCCATTACACAGGGTTCAATGTTCATAAAGGTGGGGCGTTACTGGTAACGTCTATAATAAAGTGTTATAAATGCCCATAAAGCTATGGTTTAAGTCCTGACCGTTGCAGAGTGGAGGGCTTCTCATCTTCTGGTGGTCGAGTGTCTTCAAGGTGGTCGAGTGTCTTCAAGGTGGTCGAGTGTCTTCAAGGTGGTCGAGTGAGCACATCTTCATGGTCGAGTGGATGATGGTTTCTCTTCGACTACTTCTGATTATTTGTAGAGATGTCCTTGGGGAGGGTATGTCGGACAGATCCATGACCCTACCTTAGGTACATAGCTTCGTCATTAGCCCCCGAATGGATTAGGGTTTGAGTGGGGAAGGAGTTGGGAACACTTCTGACCCATTCTTTGTGCTACGAGTATATCCTGTTCTGGAACAATGAGTTGAGGTGACGACGTCGACTCCTTTCTCAGTCGCCTTGGTCCATTCTTGGTTTTTGTCGAGTGAATTTTCATGGTGGAATTCTGAATGATGATGTGAAGGATGTTTGTCTTCAGTCTGACGGGTTGTTCCGCTCTCCGCGGATCTCGCGAGATTCGAAATTTGGAAAGCGCGCCAGACGGACAGAACCGAGGTTATCGGGACGGATTAGGCAAGTCTCCTCGATCCCCGCGCCACCTTTTTCGCCACGTACTGCGCGCGTGACTGTTGCGGGATTTGTTTAGGTCGCCTGGGTCCACCAGTCAGTCACTCGGGTGACAACCTTATAAAAGGGCTCGGACCAGGCCTCTGCCCCGTGCGCTCTCATTCTCTCTTCTTCTTCTCCCAATCTCTCTGCCATGCTCGCTTCTGCTCTCGTCTCCAGACCTTTGATCGAGCTCGACCCGCCGCCATGGGGAAGGAGAGGACGGTGGCGCTGGAACGCGCGAAGAAGGCGACATCGAAGGCGAAGGGCAAGCGAACCAGCCGGGGCGGATCCTCGTCGAGATCTGGCCTGCCGGCGGGCTGGATCCAGGGCGACTGGATCCGCTCGACAATCACCCGGGGCGACCTCGATGACCTGGTGGAGGGGGGACTGATCCCCCACAAGTCGGCACGGCTCCCGGGGAACGAAACCGAGCCGCAACCAAGGGAGGGTGAGTGCGTCCTCCTCGCTACCCACGTAGATCGTGGATTCTCACTGCCTCCCCATCCTTTCTTATAGGGTTTTTTGAACTTCTTTGGGGCTAAACTCCACCATTTCACCCCAAACACCATAGTCTATCTGGCCGCTTTCGTGTCGATGTGTGAAAACTTCTTGGGCTATCGACCGCACTGGGGCCTTTTCAAACACATCTTCACCTGCCGCTCCCAGTCGGTTAAAAAGGCCAAGTCGAGTGACGAGAAGACACAAGTGATCCAGATGTGCGGGGGTCTGGGGATCCAGATGAGGAGCAAGAGTACTTTTGCAGCCATGATTCTTCCCGACTCGGTCTAGGGCTGGCAGTCGACTTGGTTCTACTGCAAGGACCAGCCGACCCCGGGTCAGTCGACTGGACTTCCTCCCTTTTCCTTGGCTCGAGTGGAGAAGCCCGCCCCCCTGAAGGTAGTTCCAGAAGAGAAGGCGTAGGTCAAGGTGCTGGTCGAGCGGGTCGTCCAGCTTGTCCGCGATGGGGTGATCGGGATGGACCTGCTGGAGGTCTTTCTCGGTCGACGTATCCAACCCCTTCAGGCGCGCGATCATCCGATGTGGATGTACTCTGGGCTCGAGGATTCCACTCGGATCCACCCGGAGGACGTCGGCGAGGATACCTTGGAGAAGTGGTTGATGGGGATCACCAGCAACAAAGACAACCCTCGGGGGTCTAGGAGGGTGATTCCATTCGACAACTCGCACCAGCCGGAGCAGGTATAATTCTGTCTTATCAATTATCTTTTCGATTCACTGAGTGATATCTTGTTTATGGTCGATTGAATTTCCTTTGACCGTTGTCATTTCAGGCCCTCATCAACATGTACTCAATGCCCAATGGAGTGCAGGACCAAGAGGCCGAGGAGGAAGGGAGCGGTGGCGAGAGCGGCGAGGAGCATTCGGAGGCCGAGGAGGACGAGGAGAGCGATGAATCGACTGATGACGAAGAAGTCAACTCACCTCCTCGCAGGGAGAGGAGATCCAAACATGCTCACGACCCGGCGAGCGCTCCGGACTTGGTGGCCGTGCCGACTGGTCAGTCTTCGAAGCGTCCTAGGACATCTTCCCCGACGCCGACTGGAAAGGTTCCAAAGCAGTCCAAAGTTGCGCCGCCTCCAGCGCCGAAAGCGCCGAAAGCTACCTCCTCCAAGCCGCCAAAAGCTTTGCCCAGGATCAAAGTGACCATTCCTACTATCTCCGGGTAACCATCTGACTTGTCCTTCTCGTCGACTCAATTAACCGGACGTAACCGATTGAATGCGGGTCTTTGTAGTGCTGCTACGTCAGGAACCTCTTCTCTCCAATACCGGGACGAGGAAATGGAAGATGCAGTAACCTCCAACCCAGGTATAAACTCTTGCGATTTTGTTCTTGATTCTTTGGTCGACTGCGTTCGAGTGGCTCACTTGGGGTCGAATGATCTGCCTTGCAGCTCCACCCAACGTCATCGATCTTCCAGATGACGGTGAAGATGTGGCTCTTAAGCCCAGGAAAAGCAAGAAGGTAACCGCTGGTAGGATGTCTTGGCAAGAACCCACTACGACACATCCCGTCCGTCAACCTAGAGACGCGGGCAAGGCTTCTGTGACCTTCGACGCACCTTTGTCGAGTGGACCTCCCACACCGTCGACTGCACCTGTGATTCCTTCAGCTGTCCAACTCCACGCCACAAAGCTCCAAGCCGCCGCACCTGGGTCGTCTGCCCACTTTTTCACCAGCTACCCCGTCCCGGACAACCAGTCGGAAGCGGCTGCGGAAGCCATCCGACAAGCTGACATGATGATGGAGCGGGTGAAGACAGTGCATGAGAACAACCAGGCTGCCTACGACGCCAGCGCTGCTCTTCGGGCCAATGTCCTGGTGAGTAAGCTTTCCGACTGTTTTTGCTCTACGAGGAAATGTTACTCGAAAAATATTCTTCTACACAATCTCCTGTTGTTTGCGTCGAATTAGAGCACCCACTGGGTGTTTTGTTGATTTTGGTAGTTTCGCTCTTCTACTCGGTCTGGGCGAGTGGAATCAAAACCGGTGGGGGCACGCTAAGTGCACCCACTGGGTGTAGTCCCCGAGCCCGCGGTCGACTGGGGTCTGAGTTCTTTCCTTTCTTTTTTACTCCTTACACTCGACTCGGGCGGACCGGTCGAGTAGTTTCGTTCTTCCACTCGGTCTGGGCGAGTGGGATCTGAACCGGTGGGGCACGCCAAGTGCACCCACTGGGTGTAGTCCCCGAGACCGCGGTCGACTGCTGGCAGTCGGCTGGGGTCTGAGCAGTTTTTTTGAGTTGAGTCTTAGTCAGCGGGGGCACGCCAAGTGCACCTGCTGGGTGTAGCCCCTAAGACTGCAGTCGATTGTGTGCAGTCAGCTGGGGTCTAAGCGAACTTCTTTAGGTTTTATTCACTCGAAAGTAAACAACCTTTGATCTTATCGACTGATTCGTCTTTTGCCTTCTGCAGAAGTCTTGCACTCTTATTTTTTAAGTTTGCTGAGCTTGAGGAGAAGCAGAGGCAACTCAACCTCGACTTGGAATTAGCCTAGCATAATCTGAAGAAAGCTCAAGACGAAACCACTGGTATGGAAGGTAACTAACTGTCGACTGACTTTCAATACATTTCTTTGATCTCTTCTTTGATTCGATTGCTTCTTTTGCAGAGAAAATGAAGTTGGCTCTGGAGAAGAACGACTCGGACCTCGCCGCCGCGCAAAAAGCAGCTCAAGATAAAACTGCTCTCGCGAACCAGAAGCTTGCTTCAATCGGAACGCTGGAAGAAGAGGTGACCAAACTGAAATCTTGTCTTAATGAAGCTAACCGCGAAGTGACCAGTCTGAAGAAGGACAAGGTCGCCCTGAATGAAAAGCTGGAGTCTGCGATCCGCAAGAGGAATGACACGGAAGTTTATCTGAGGACTCTTGCCAAGAAGCTTTATCTCACGCTGGAAGGTATTTCTTTTAATCCGACTGTGTTGATGCTTGCGATCGGATCTTGGTCGGTCGATTGACTAACTTTTGCTGCAGAATTCTGTCAAGACTTTGACAAGGAAACTGGAAGGGTCGAGACAGGTCTGGACCCTATCGCTTCTCCAGTCTGCGACAAAACTGCAATGAACGTGCTCCGACTGGAGTCCCGTATCGCCAGCGCCATAAGCTACCTCGCGCGCCTGAAGGAGGTAGTCTCCCGAATCGACTCATCGCTTTGGCCGGGGGCGACGCTTCAGAATGACCTGGAATCCTTGACGACTCAACTGAACGAGATCCCTGACCGAGTGCAAGAATGGAAGAAATCCTCCGCTCGGTGTGGTGCTGATGTGGCGTTGTCCTTGGTGCGAGTCCATTGCAAGGAAGCTCGTGAAGACAAGCTGGCTGCGATCAAAGTTGCTAACACCAAAAAGCATGACTTCCAGTCCTTCATGGAGACTTTCATTGCTGCCGCCACTTGGCTCGCTGATGGGATTGACCTGGACTCATTTGTGGCGCCTGCCAGCTCTCCTCCGGCCAAGTGAACAAACTTATGAAACTTGAATCTGCTTTAAATTTTCCTCGGAATGCCGAGTGATTGCCGTAACCGTTGAACTCCTTCAGGCTTGATGCCCGAGCACTTTTGATTTTCTGCTTGGAACTTTTAGGATTTATCTGAATTTGGTTTATCTCCGAATGTGCTTGCGTTTGCCTTTGAATGGACTTTGCTCACTGCTTGGCATAGTCTTTGTGCAGGAGACGCAGCTCTGATGGGGTAGCTCCAGTCGACTCGTGCTTCGTCGTCCTCGCAGATAGGGATGGAGCGGACGTTGTACTTGTGACGTAGCTCCGAAGGAGAAGGTTGCAGTCGACCTGCACCTCGTTGTCCTTGCGGATAGGGATGGAGCGGACGTTGTACTTGTGCCGTAGCTCCAAAGGAGAAGGTTGCAGTCGACCTGCACCTCGTCGTCCTTGCGGATAGGGATGGAGCGGACGTCGTACTTGTGTCGTAGCTCCAAAGGAGAAGGTTGCAGTCGACCTGCACCTCGTCGTCCTTGCGGATAGGGATGGAGCGAACGTTGTACTTGTGTCGTAGCTCCAAAGGAGAAGGTTGCAGTCGACCTGCACCTCGTCATGCTTACGGGTAGTGATGGAACGGATGTTGTACTTGTGCCGTAGCTCCGAAGGAGAAGGTTGCAGTCGACCTGCACCTCGTCATCCTTGCGGATGGGGATGGAATGGATGTTGTACTTGTGCCGCAGCTCCGAAGGAGAAGGTTGCAGTCGACCTGCACCTCATCGTCCTTGCGGATAGGGATGGAGCGGACGTTGTACTTGTGCCGCAGCACCGAAGGTGAAGGTTGCAGTGGACCTGCACCTCATCGTCCCCATGGATAGGGATATGTTTCAAACTTAGGTGAGTACTGGACTGTTTCTAAGTCTCCTGGTGAGAGAACTTAGGTGAGTGTTGGACTGCAGCTAAGCCCCTGAGTGGGAGGTTGCTCTCCACTCGGTAGGATTTTTTCAAACTTAGGCGAGTACTGGACTGCAGCTAAGTCTCCTAGTGGGAGAACTTAGGCGAGTGCTGGACTGCAGCTAAGCCCCCGAGTGGGAGGGTTGCTCTCCACTCGGTAGGATTTTTTCAAACTTAGGCGAGTACTGGACTGCAGCTAAGTCTCCTAGTGGGAGAACTTAGGCGAGTGCTGGACTGCAGCTAAGCCCCCGAGTGGGAGGGTTGCTCTCCACTCGGTAGGATTTTTTCAAACTTAGGCGAGTACTGGACTGCAGCTAAGTCTCCTAGTGGGAGAACTTAGGCGAGTGTTGGACTGCAGCTAAGCCCCCGAGTGGGAGGGTTGCTCTCCACCCGGTAGGATATGTTTCAAACTTAGGCGAGTACTGGACTGCAGCTAAGTCTCCTAGTGAGAGAACTTAGGAGAGTGCTGGACTGCAGCTAAGCCTCCGAGTGGGAGGATTGCTCTCCACTCGGTAGGATTTTTTCAAACTTAGGCGAGTACTGGACTGCAGCTAAGTCTCCTAGTGAGAGAACTTAGGCGAGTGCTGGACTGCAGCTAAGCCTCCGAGTGGGAGGATTGCTCTCCACTCGATAGGATTTTTTCAAACTTAGGCGAGTACTGGACTACAGCTAAGTCTCCTAGTGAGAGAACTTAGGCGAGTGCTGAACTACAGCTAAGCCTCCGAGTGGGAGGATTGCTATCCACTCGGTAGGATTTTTTCAAACTTAGGCGAGTACTGGACCGCAGCTAAGTCTCCTAGTGAGAGAACTTATGCGAGTGCTGGACTGCAGCTAAGCCCTTGAGTGAGAGGATTGCTCTCCACTCGGTAGGATTTTTTCAAACTTAGGCGAGTACCAGACTGCAGCTAAGCCTCCTAGTGAGAGAACTTAGGCGAGTGCTGGGCTGCAGCTAAGCCCCCGAGTGGGAGGATTGCTCTCCACTCGGTAGGATTTTTTCAAACTTAAGCGAGTAACGGACTGCAGCTAAGCCTTCTAGTGAGAGAACTTAGGCGAGTGCTGGACTACAGCTAAGCCCTTGAGTGGGAGGATTGCTCTCCACTCGGTAGGATTTTTTCAAACTTAGGCGAGTACCGGACTGCAGCTAAGCCTCCTAGTGAGAGAACTTGGGCGAGTGCTGGACTGCAGCTAAGCCCCCGAGTGGGAGGATTGCTCTCCACTCGGTAGGATTTTCTTTCGAGCTTAGGCGAAACAGATTCGCGACTAAGGCCACCCACTGGGGGATTTCAGAAGTGAATAAGAACACAACAATCGAATGATAGGACCATAAGCTCTTGTCTTTGATAAACAAATTACAAAGGTGTTTCTTATTACATTTTATTCGAACGAGTGCTTAAGTATAAAAGGGGCGGAGCAGCTCCGCGTTCCAAGCCCGTGGCTCGTCTTTCTGATGCTCAATACTGTAAAGATGGTATGCTCCGTTGTGGAGAACTTTTGTGATGATGAAGGGGCCCTCCCAGGTCGGGGCAAGCTTGTGTGGTTTCTGTTGATCCACTCGAAGAACCAGGTCTCCTTCTTGAAAAGCTCGACCCCTCACATTTCTGGCATGGAATCGACGCAGGTCTTGCTGATAAATGGTCGAGCGGATCAAGGCCATCTCTCTTTCCTCCTCTAAGAGATTAACTGAATCTTGTCGGGCCTGCTCTGCTTCCTCTTCAGAAAAGAGCTCAACTCGGGGTGCATTGTGGAGCAGATCACTTGGCAAAACAGCTTCGGCTCCATAGACTAAGAAGAAAGGAGTTCGTCCGATCGACCGATTAGGAGTTGTCCTCAAACCCCACGGAACCGACGGAAGTTCATCAACCCAAGCTCCTGCTGCGTGTTTGAGATCACGCATCAGTCGGGGTTTCAGTCCTTTGAGAATTAGGCCATTGGCTCTTTCTGCTTGTCTGTTCGACTGCGGGTGAGCGATAGAAGCATAGTCGACTCGAGTGCCCTGAGAGGCGCAGAAAGCTCTGAACTCGTCGAAATCGAAGTTCGATCCGTTGTCCGTGATGATGCTGTCTGGGACTCCATATCTGAATGTCAATTCTCTGATAAAACTGACAGCGGTGCTAGAATCAAGGTTCTTGATAGGTTTAGCTTCGATCCATTTGGTAAACTTGTCTACTGCAATGAGCACATGAGTGAAGCCGCTCCTGCCAGTTCTCAGTGGTCCAACCATATCCAGTCCCCAAACAGCAAATGGCCAAATGAGGGGGATGGTCTTCAGGGCTGACGCTGGCTTGTGAGACATGTCGGGATAAAACTGGCAGCCTTCACATCTGTCAACTATATCTTTCGCCATTTCATTTGCTCGTGGCCAATAGAATCCAGCTCGGTATGCTTTAGCCACGATGGCCCGAGAGGACGCATGATGACCACAGGTCCCCGAGTGGATGTCATTGAGGATCATTCGACCTTCTTCTGGTGTTATGCATTTCTGACCAACTCCAGTCACGCTTTCCCTGAACAGCTGCCCTCTTATCACAGTAAAGGCCTTGGATCGACGGACGATCTGTCCAGCCTCTTCTTCATCCTCCGGGAGTTCTTTCCTAAGGATGTACGCAATCTAGGGCACCGTCCAGTCGGGAGTAATGGCTAGAACCTCCATGATCAGGTCGACCACAGCTGGGACCTCGACTTCAGTCGGATCTGTGGCGCTCTTAGGTTGCGGGGGCTCTTCAGTAAATGGATCTTCCTGAACTGTCGGCGAGTGAATATGCTCCAAAAACACATTGCTAGGAATGGCTTCTCTCTTGGAACCTATCTTTGCCAAATCATCGGCTGCTTGATTTTTCAGTCGGGGTATGGGGTGGAGTTCTAACCCCTCAA